>NC_135436.1:29101713-29329510 GCF_051991255.1 Vanacampus margaritifer | reverse complement strand
GATGAAATCTGACTGGCTTGCGCTGGCTGTTTAGTGCGGCGCCATCCCGAGTGTAATGGAAATTGGGCAAGATGGATTTGGCCGGCGTTGCGCTTCTGCGGCTCGCACAATTTGCCGTGCTCGGCCCCGGCGCCGAGTCCACGGTGCCGCCGAGTCCACGGTGCCGCTGTTTCGCGCTTGAAGCGGCGGAAAGGAATTGTACCTGACAGAAAGTTGATGAACTGAAATTGCCTCCGTGATGACGTCAGGCGGCGCCGTCGAGGGAACGACCACCGAGGACCTCAATCTGCATTGCCAGCGAGAAGTGAGTAAGGAATCGTCTCGGTCTGCTCCTTTTTGTCCTGTCGTTAACGTTGATGTGATTTTTGGGACTGGGAAAAAAATGTTTTTGTAAAATGTTATTCATGTTATTTTTTACAACAGCCAGAATCCACGCTTTTACGCAGATTCTCGCTAAACTGGAATGGATGCCACGCCCATTTGCAACATGATGATTTGATACAGTTAGACTTGAAGTTGTACCTTCGGGGTATGGAAATTTATGAGCGCACTATATCGTGACTTAATGGCCATAAAATCTATTTGTCTGTTTGTTTTCTTTCTGAGAGCTCAGTCTTATTCATTCGGCAGCTTTCCCGAGTCAACATGTCATGTTTTATTTTTTTTTTCTGTTTTTTTATCTTTTATGTTTTGTGTGCGTGCGAGTTTGTGCCCTTTAATTCATCTGAAACCTGTTTTAAAACCTAGACCCTTCACCTTAACCGGATACTTCAGAGCCCCCGCCACAGTCGTGAAGTTGCCGGGAGACCAGAGGAAGGATCAAAGGGAAGAAAGATGAAACAAAGTGAAATCCAACACCAACCAGGCACCACCGTCCACCCACAAAGTGACAAATCCAAAATCTTTCAGATTAGGGAGACCTCAAGAGACCAGAGGAAAGACTAAAGGAAGGAAGGATGTGTGGCAAATGTTTTGATATTTAGGGTTGAAGTTAATGCATTTTTTGGTGACGATTCATAACATTTTTGTGTCATTAAGCCACGTTTAGCACAACTTTAAATTGAACAAAAAACGACAACCCACCAACCAGGCCTCAACACGCGACAAAACTCGCTAAATGGACCAATTGGTGGAACCCAGAATTCGAAGTAAACATGGTGAAGCTGCATTTATCTGTTATGCTGCACAAAAGTGGAATAAGCCACAAGCGTAAATGATTTTAAATCTAGGTTAAAAAACGTTGCTTTTTTTCACATACCTTTGATTAAGATCTTTTAAACATTTTTAAATCATGTTTTAAAAGTTTGCTGTCTAACGTTTTAACATTGTCAATTGTATGTTCCTTTGGTACATTTTGTAACCTACTTTTGTTTTCTCCGCTGATCCTGGTTTATTCGTATTCTTTCCGGTAATTCAGAAGATGCTGACAGGGACGAAAGCGGCAACGATGGCAGGAGCTCATTATGAACCACCAAAAGAAATTCCGCGGAATTCATGACAGCCATAAAATTGCGACAAAAAATGGAGTTCCCCCACTCTGGATTGTGCCGCGTAGTTCATCCGTCAGTGCACTTTTGTGACCGCGGACGCTCCCTCCGAAGCACATCATTATCCTGGCGCGCCTCATGTCGCATACATCTCTGCTAACGCCCTCGTAATAACGGCGGCGCCACCGACAGAAGAGAACGGCACGCTGGCGTGCGGGCGCCCAAGGAAACTGTGTCATCAAGACAATCGGATGTTTGTCAATTATGCATGTGCAAAAAAAAAAAAAAAAAAAAAAAAGGGCTTTGTTCTGAGTGTGCCGGTTTGCAACGCAGGTATCAGCTTATCTGCTGCCGCAGCAGACTAGATGGGTCTGCTTGAGTTTTTGTCGTTTGTTTGTAAGTTGCCAAGTCTTGTGAAGTCAACGTCATCTCGTCCTCTAACTTTGGTAGCTTTCAAAGTTCAAGCGCATTTCTTGCTATTGTCATCTTCAACTGATAAAACTACAGCTACCCGTTTAGGTAGCAAAGTACTTTCTGCTGGTAATCGATTCGATTTTTTTCCGATTCACTTCGTTTACTCCGATATCGGTTAATTATGGAATTTCAATTATTCTTAAATAACAAAGGCACGATTAAAACAAACTCCACAAACATTGCATTGCAAATTAAATTTTGCAGAGGCAGTCACTGGTTAAATTATTTATTTATTAATGAAAATAACACACAAACATTGACATCAGTTTTGGATCAGATGAAAATGGTTTCATAATTCTATTAATTTAATAATCCTAAATATAAAAAAAAGAATGCAAGAAAATACTTTTTGTCTTTCCTTTGGGACACATTTTTACAACAGGTTTAATTACTTTTAAATTCACATAAACAATACATTTCAAGAAAACAGTAAGATACAAAAAGAAGGCCTTTAAAATTCTTTGTTTGAAAAAAAGAGATATTAAAATAATCGGTTCTCGGCTTTATGAATCGATGTCACGCTTGAAAAGGAAAATCGATTCAATATTGATTATTTTATTAAAAAAAAAATAAAAAATCTCCAGCTGCCCGTTTAGGCAGCAATCTACCTGGCATCGAAATAACTGAGCCTTCTGTGGGTAAGAAGATGTTTTATGAAAACTGTTTTTTTCTTTCCGTTTGAAATAGGCCGTCGTAGTTGTAGCTACCACTGCCCATTTTGGCACCTCTTTTTTTTTTTTTTTTACGTTAATTGCACCTTCTGGTGTTAGCTGATAATTATCATGAATTTTCAAAGAGGTTTTTGGTCAACTTTTGTTCCTGCTGCATACCAAGCGGATCGTGCCTTTTGCTATAACGGCTGTGATGGAGACATTCGCCACTTTCCCAAGCAAGCAAGGGATGTATGCTTTGTTGTTGTTGTTGTTTTTTTTTTTTTTTGTATTATGGATGTTTTGTTGTCCTCAGTATGCACCCAAGGTAACATCTTATCTGGCTGTCAGCGCAGTCATTGCAGAAACCGGCGGCGGCAGAGGATGGCCGCGCCCTGCAGCAAAAGGTTTGCCGTTTGTTTTGTTGTTGGATTTCAAGCAGGAGGAAACTCGGGTGCGAATGTGACTGCAGCGCAAGTGCGATTTTTTTTCTTTTTTTAATCCCCGCTCTCGCGCATCCCAGCCAATAAATCAGGCGAGTGCTTTCCGGCACCTTTTGACGAGCTGACACAGTGACACGGTGCTCCGGATCGACAATTTACACTAAATTGGATCTAAATCCGATATCATAAAAGTGGGCTTGGCCTCAAACCCGAGGCTTGAAGGCTTGGGATATGATCCAATTCCCTCTCGGCGGGGGTTGCTGTCAGACGGTTTTATTCGAGCGCTTTTTCGCTTCTATCTGGAAGCTGTCAAAGCCTGAAGGGCTTTTGCTCGCAGTTTACTCGGCTTTGCTTATAATTGGAGTCTGTCAACAATGTCCAGTGTCCGTTTCGCACGCCAAACTTTGACGTGCTTTTTCTCGGGCCAGTCCAGGGACATTTCTTCATAACAATCAATCTGCTTTCAATTGTTTGTGTTCATAAATTCGGGGTTTGGATGGCAACCCATTTAGCCGTAATGAAATTCTTTTAGGCCTCCTTGCTTAACTCATTCACTGCCATTGACGGCTATAGACGTCAAAAATTCATTTGAACTATCTCTATTAGTTTAACATTTTTTTCCCACTTTTGTTAACCAGAATATGAAAACCTAGAAAACAATTATTGTATAAATTTTAATCGCCTGACGCCCCCAATTTTTAATAATCTTTTATTTTTTTATTCATTCACTGCCATTGACAGCTATAAACGGCAAAAATTATTTTTTTCCACTTTTGTTAACCAGAGTATGAAAACCTAGAAAACAATTATTGTACATTTAGAACAGATATAAAATTTGTGATTAATCGTGAGTTAACTAGTGAAGTCGTGCGATTAATTAAGAAAAAATGTAATCGCCTGACGCCCCTAATTTTTAATAATCTTTTCTTTTCCTTTTTAAGAAAAAAAGAAAACATTATTAAAAATGTTTAATAAAAATAAAATAAAATTAATTGAAAAAAAAAAAAAAACGAAGAAAAGATTATTAAAAATTAGGGGCGTCAGGCGATTAAATTTTTTCTTAATTAACCGCATGACTTCACTAGTTAACTCACATTAAAAAAAAACGCAGTCTCCCCAAAACAGAATGAATGAATGAAAACATGTGAATCATTTCAAAACTTTATTTAAAATTAAGTTAGTGATTTCTTTTTTGGGAACATATCTTTATCCAAAAAGAGGACAATTAATGGTGCTAATTTTTGTGTGCAAAAATCTTGACTTATTTCTTATTGTTAGTTATAGATTTTTTATTTCCAAATAGTTCAAGACAGACCACTGAACAAATGAAGTTCCAAAGTTTAGTAATAATCAGATTTATGTTTTTCAACAATTTTATTTTATTTTTTTTTTACTTTGGGCGGGGTCTGAAAAAAATATTTCACAGGGGGTACATCATTGAAAAAGGTTGAGAACCCCTGTTCTAGTGAATGGCGTATGAAGTTAAGTACAGATTCTATATGGTCTATTAATCTACCCCCCCCCCCCCCCCTTTTTATATGTCTGACTCTTTTTGCACAGTCCATTATAGGGCAAAGCAAATGTGCATTTATTTATAAAGTGCAGTCGTGATCAACTCTCACCAAAAGAGGGCGACACAGCTTTCTACTTGCGCACCATTTTTTTTTTTTCAACACTCGTCTTTGCTTTGCATTGACAGCAAATGCATGTTTGGAAGAGGAAATACACGAAGAGACAAAAAAGAAAATGTGCCGGACGTTATCAAACTGACGCATCAGGTGAAGTGATGAGTTTTAATCCCCCCCCCTCCCTCCCCCCTCTGTGCAATCAGATTCCTTCCGTGACGGCGACCAATCGGCTGCGAGGGGGGCGTGGCCGCGCTTTACTCCCTCCAAGAGCAGCGAGCATGAAGTTTGGCTCGCCAGTGCACAGACGCTGCGGGAGAAAATGGTGCACCTTGGCGGCGGGGGCTGCGCGACGCCGTGCGACTCTTCAACTTAGTGGTGTGCGTGCGTCCCTGTGTGCGTGCGTGTGGGTGCGGGTGTGTGCGCGCGCGTAAAGTTTAACCGCGTCTCCTCTGTGCAGCTCCAAATGGCCGGAATCTCACCCCAGCGCGCGCACGCGTCCGCCGCCGCTTTTCTCACGCTGGCGCTCGCGCTCGTGCTCACGACGAGTGACGCGCAGTTTTGGGACCACCGCGGACTGTCCTACGCGCTGAGGTCCGAGCTGTCCGAGGACACGGTGCTGGTGGCCAACAACGGCATCCGGGTGCCTTTAGGGAGGTCAGCCTTTGTGGATCCTATCAACGACCTGGTGATTCAAGTTCAGCCTGGCGACAGGTGCAGCATCACCGTCCTGGACAATGACCCTTTGTCCCAGAGGCCTGGGACCCTCACCCCCAAAAAGTTCCCATGTGAATTTGGCCCCAACGATGTCAAGTATTCCCACTTTGGCTCCCGGAGTCCGGCCAGAGATCGGGTGAGACTGCAGCTCAGGTACGACACGCAGACTGACACCATTGTGATCCCTTTCATGATGGAGGTGGAGGTGGTCTTCACGCAGCTCGAGGTGCTCACCAAAAACATGCCGCTCGCCGTGGACAAGCTCCTGGGCGCCAGCAACCCCATCGACAGGCGCGTTTTGGAATTTACATTCGACAGAAAGGCGCAGCGGTGCAGGATCACCCCCCTGTCCAGCGGCGGCGCCTTGCCCAGGTACGGCGTCCTGGTGGACGAGAGCGGCCTGCCGACGGGAACGACCGACTGCGATGAATTCATGAAGATGAACCTCCGCTACCGGCACACGTTTGCCTTGAAGTCGCCGAGCAGGGATTACGTCCCCATGGTGGTGGAGCTGCATGACAAGGAGGGCAACCTGCTCAAGCAGGAGTTCTTCCAAATTCTGGTCCGGATTAAAGAGGGCGAGGAGAACACGCCACCCAAGCCCAGCTTTGTGGCCATGATGATGATGGAAGTGGACCAGTTTGTTATGACCGCCCTCACCGGCGACATGCTGGCTGCCGAGGATGCCGAGTCGGACCCCGATGAGTTAATTTTCAACATCACGTCGCCGCTGTCCTACGAGGAGGGCTACGTCGTCAGCACGGATGACAGGAATTTACCCATCACCTCCTTTTACCAGGGCGACCTCAAAGACTTCAAAATCGCATACAAGCCCCCCGCCGTCGATTCCGACAGCGAGCGCATTTTCCAGCTGGAGTTTGAGGTGGTGGACGCGGAGGGGGCCGTGTCGGACCCTTTTGCGTTCATGATCGTGGTGAAGCCCATGAACACGTTGGCCCCCGTGGTGACCAAGAACACCGGCCAGTTGCTGTACGAGGGCCAGTCCAGGCCGCTTTCCAGCTCGCAAAATCTGCAAATCAGTGACGAAGACAACCTGGACAAGGTGAAAATTGCTGTCATCGATGGGCTGAAACACGGGCACTTGACCGTCTTGGGTTCCGGCGGGAAGTTTTTCACGCCGGCCGACCTCAACGCCGGTCAAGTCGTTTATCAGCACGACGGCAGCGACACTTACAGCGACAACATCGTTTTCCGAATGACGGACGGCTCGCACCAGGTGGAGTTTCTGTTCCCCATCACCGTCGTGCCCACCGACGACGAGCCGCCGATCGTCAACGCCAACACCGGGTTGGTCCTCTTCAAGAACCAAACGCTTCCCATTTCCTCACTCATGCTGAGCGCGGCGGACATCGACTCGGAGGACTCCACCATCAAATTCAAGATGCGGCCCCCCTTTTCCACCATCGGGCGGGTGCTGCTGCGCCAGGCCGAGGCCCCCGAGGACCCGTCCACCTGGAAGTTCAACACCCGGGAGGAAATGTACGAGAAGGCGGTGACCGAATGGCTGCAGCAGGACGTGACCGACGGCAAAGTGTTTTACCGGCACGTCGGGCCGCACAGCGCCAGCACGCTCATGGATCACTTCAAGTTCCGTGTTGAAGATGACAACGACCCCCCCAACCAGTCGGAGGAGAGCTCCTTCGTGATCAAAATCCTCCCCGTGGACGACCTCCCGCCCGAGTTGCACCCGGAGGCCACGCTGCAAATGACCGTGCACGAGTACCAGCTCACGCATTTGCGCAAGAAGTTTCTACGCTACTCGGACCTGGACTCGGAGGATCGCGACCTCAGATACGTCATCGTCCGGCCGCCGACGGACACGGACGAGAACAGACCCGTTGTCCTGGGAGCGCTGGTTCTGACGGAAAGCCCCGAGGTGGAAGTGACGACGTTCACGCAGGCCCAAATCAACCATCACAAAATAGCGTACAAGCCGCCCGACCTGGAGCTCGGAATCACCACTCACGTTTTGACGTTCCGATACACGGTGGAGGACGTTTCGGGAAATAGCGCGGGCGGCGTTTTCACGATATTCCTAAAACCCGTGGACAACAAACCGCCACAGATCACCAACTCTGGATTTACGGTGCTGGAGCGCGGCACGCACATCGTCACCGGCGCCGAGTTGTACACCTCCGACTCCGACACGGACAGCAAACTGATCTCTTTTACGGTTTCTCAGCCTCCCTCGCACGGACACATCCGGTTCGTGTTCACCGACATGACGAGAGGAGACGCTTTCAGCCTCGAGGACATTGACAACGGTCGCGTTTCTTACCTGCACAACGGGTACGAATCGACATCGGACTCCATCCAAATCGACGTCAGCGATGGGGTCCACGTCGTCTCGATTAACGTCAAGATTAACGTGAAGCCCATCGATGACGAGACCCCGTCCATCAGCCTGCCCGAAGGTACGATCGGCTCCTCCATCGACGTCCTGGAGAACGGCGCCACTCAAATTACCAGTAATGTTATTCAGGGGAGAGACGAGGACACGGACGACCTCCGTTTGACCTTCATAGTGGAGGACCCGCCATCGCTAGGTGAAATTTTGGTCCGAGGGGTCCCTTCGGCCATGTTCACGCAGGCCGACATCATCAACGGCCACGTGATGTACGCCCACACCGGCGGCGAATTGGGTTTCACCACCCAAGAGGACGTTTTCAATTTAACTCTGACCGACATGTCGGACGAGTGGACGGTGGGAGGTAATAAGATTACTGGCGTCAGAGTGCACGTGACGATTCTGCCGCTGGACAGCCAAGCCCCGCAAGTCTTTGTGGGAAAACTGTTTTCCGTCCTGGAGGGTGCGAAGAACGCCATCCAGACTCAGCACATCAGCGCGGCGGACATGGACACGCTCGTCGACGACCTCCTGTGCACCATCATCGTGCAGCCCACTTCCGGATATGTTGAAAATATCTCCCCGGCCCCCGGCTCGGAAAAATCCAGGTCCGGCGTGGCCGTCAGCGCTTTCACCATCAAGGACATTCAGCAGCGTCACATTTTCTACGTTCAAAGCATCCACAGAGCAGCGGAGCCGGTGGAGGACCGGTTCACGTTCAGATGCTCCGACGGAATCAATTTCTCCCAAAGGCACTTTTTCCCCATTTCCATCATCCCGGCTAATGACGAGAAGCCCGAGATTTACATGAGGGAGTTTGTGGTCATGGAAGGCATGAACATCGTCATCGACACGCCCATCCTGAACGCCGCCGACGCCGACGTGCCTTCCGACCAACTCACCTTCGTCGTCACCCGACCCCCCGCGCACGGCTTTCTTCTCAATCAGCTGACCAGCGGCACGGTACCCGTGTCCAACTTCACCTTGGAGCAGATCAGCGAGGCCTCCGGCATCGTGTACGAGCACGACGACTCGGAGAGCACCCGGGACAGCTTCGACCTGCTGCTCACCGACGGGAAGTTCAGCGTGCAGAAGACGGTCATCGTCATGATCATCCCCGTGGACGACGAGACGCCCAGGATGGCGATCAACGACGGCCTCGACGTCCAAGTGGGCGAGGTCAAAGTCATCAACGGCAACATTTTAAGCGCCACTGACCTGGACTCGGAGGACGGCGCGCTGACGTACGTCATCCGCTACGCGCCCGGCCAGGGTTATTTGCAGAAGACGATGCCAGACGGCGGCCGGCAAAACATAACCGCCGGGATGAATTTCACCCAGGATGAGCTTGACCAGGGTTCGATCGTTTACGTGCACAACGGCCAGGAGGGCGTTCGCGACCTGATCAAATTCGACGTGACGGACGGCTTCAACCCGTTGATCGACAGGTACTTTTACATCACGGTGGGCGGCATCGACGCCGTCTTCCCGTACGTGGTCAGCAAAGGCGTGTCCCTGAAAGAGGGCGGCAGGGTCACGCTGACGACGGACCTGCTCAGCACCAGCGACCACAACAGCCCAGACGAGCACTTAATTTTCACAATCACCCGAGCGCCGGTGCGAGGCCATCTGGAGTGCACGGACGCGCCCGGCATGCCCATCGCGTCCTTCACGCAGCTTCAGCTGGCGGGCAACAAAATCTACTACATCCACACCGCCGCCGACGAGGTGAAGATGGACAGCTTCGAGTTTGAAGTCACCGACGGCTACAACCCCGTCTTCCGCACCTTCCGCATTTCCATCACCGACGTGGACAACAAAAAGCCGGTGGTGACGGTGCACGGCCTGATGGTGACGGAGGGCGAGAACAAGCTGATCACGCCGTTCGAGCTGACGGCGGAGGACCGAGACACGGTCGACCGACTCCTGACGTTCACCGTCACGCAGATCCCCGTTCACGGCCGCCTGCTCTTCAACGCCACTCGGACCGTCAGCACCTTCACCAAGCAGGACCTGAACGACAACATGATCAGCTACAAGCACGACGGGACCGAGAGCGCCGAGGACAGCTTCTCCTTCACGGTCACCGACGGCACCCACGCCGACTTCTACGTCTTCCCCGACACCGTCTTCCGCACCCGCGAGCCGCAGGTCATGAAGATTAGCATCCTGCCGTTGGACGACGGCGTGCCGCAGGTGGTGGTCAACAGGGGCGCCCCGACGTTGCGGGTCGTCGACGGCGGCCGGCTGGGCTTTGTGATCACCGGCAAATCCCTGAAAGCGGAGGACCGGGACAGCACGCAGGGTTCGGTGCTCTTTCGGATTACCGGCGCGCCGCAGCATGGCTACCTGATCGACGCCGGCAAAGGAAACGCCACAATCGGCACTTTCACGCAAGGTAAGAAGCTTTGCGTGTCCGTCACCTTCTTTACATGCTTTACGATGCTTTTTTTTTTTTTCTTCTTACAATTTAAAACTCTGTCTTTGACGTGCTTTTGTCAAAATGCTGCAACAATCAAGTATTTGAGCACACTTTACTGTATGTACCTTATTTGTAATTCCCTGGCCTTGTTTGTTTATTAGCAAGTGGTGCTGATAGTTCATCATTTTTGACAATGAGCGACACGTGTAGGGAAAGGGAAATCAGTGCTTGAATTTCTTCACATGCAAAAAGCTCACTTTTGATCGATTTGTCTATTTTTTATTCGTGATAGACTGATGTAGAGGTCGCTTAAAGCAATTGTATTTATTACAAAAAACGGCCATCAGGTGGCAGCAGAGTATAAGAGATCAACCAGGGCCATGTTGCAAAAAGCTCTTTTCCACAGTGTTTTCAACAGCTTCGTAAATAATGATAAAACTTAGCTATATGCTAATTGCTGCAAAACGGAAACAGATAGAAATATACTTTTTTTTTCCTGATGAAAGAGGAGACTCTAATCTTTCTTTTGGTAGGTTCCGTGTATTTATAGCAATAGAACAGAATATTCTGTGGGCCTTGCAAAATCAGTCAAAATCCAGTAAAACAGCCGGGAGTGAAGGAGGTTGCTTCAGTGAAATGATGTAGAGGTCGCTTAAAGCAATTGTATTTATTACAAAAAAAATGGCCATCAGGTGGCAGCAGAGTATAAGAGATCAACCAAGGCCATGTTGCAACAAGCTCTTTTCCACAGTGTTTTCAAAAGCTTCGTAAATAATGATAAAACTTAGCTATATGCTAATTACTGCAAAACGGAAACAGATAGAAATATACTTTTTTTTCCTGATGAAAGAGGAGACTCTAATCTTTCTTTTGGTAGGTTCCATGTTTTATACGCAATATTCTGTGGACATTGTAAAATCTGTCAAAATCCAGTAAAACAGCCGGGAGTGAAGGAGGTTGCTTCAGTGAAAAGGGCTGCGAGTGAATGAATTAAAGAGTATAATTTTTTGCCCATAGTTAAAAAAATAAATAAAATCCGACAGGCCGCAGATTAAATTTCCACAAGTATTTTACTGTTTCTCATTTGGTGGCCCCAAAAATCCATAAGGAAATATCGTTTTGTTTTGTCTCAAGAGGCTGACCTAATATTAAGAGCGCTGAAATATGCCAGCGCCGCAGGCAGCCGCGGATCTCACCGGAGGAATTTCAAAGAGAGCCTCTAATGGATGACACTTTAGGGAAAGTACTGAAGGTGATTTGTACAGTGCCGGAGACATATTTTGTGCGAGCGGACGGGAGGATTGCCGGCGTCGCAATAAATAACCGGCAAATACGTCAAAGGGAGAGCAGAGGTCACGGCGCATCGGAGAATTTTTGCAAACGGCAAGCAGCTTCCGCGCAAAGCCGGCCGCGTGCCGCCGCTCGCCGGCTTTTTTTCACCGAGCCGCCGCCTTCCCCGAGAGGCCCGTTCAATATTTCACGAGTAAACAGACAGTAAATAAAGACGGCGTCTCCTGGGCTTCCTGAAATACGCAGAGACGCTCGCCTATGCATCGATCTCTTTGAAGGGGAAACGCTCGGCCATCAAATATTGAAGATGGCGACGCACGTCGACCTCCCGTTTGTAGCGAGTCGGCGCCGTCGACGTTGACTGTCGAGCAAAAACGCGAGCCGAGGAAAAGAACATCATCTATTTTTGATTTCAGTCAAAAATGGCGTTACAGAGTCAAGTGCATGTCGAGCACATTTCCTGTTACAAGTGCCGAAAGGACACTTCAGTGGGCAAAATGGGGCGGGGCTAGGGCGTTGCAACGAGGTGAGCGGCTCCACTTGCGAATGTAGATAAAAAAAAGGAAAGACAGTCAAATTAATTTTCACTCGTGGAGGCAGCACTTCATGCAGTTGTCAGTGTAGTGCCGTTTTTCCTAGACTTAATTTAGCACATCCACTGGACATAAAAAGTCTACACACCCCTGTTGAAATGCCCGTTTTTTGTGCTACGACAAACAAGATAAATCACGTAATAACTTATCCACCATTAATGTGACTTATTGGGGTGGGAATCTCGGACTGGCTCACGATTCGATTCAATTTAGATTTTTGGGTCTGCGATTCGATTCGGAATCGTTTTTCCGATTCGAAACGATTTTCAATTCAAAAGGATTTGATTGGCAATGATTTCTGCTACAATCTATGGATGTGCAAAGAATCGTCACGATCGACTTCACTCTGCTTTGCGAGACATGATGACAAATGTTAAAACAAAGATAATATTCTCCGATTTCTTCATTTAGCGGACATCAATGACATGAGCATCTGCTACATCTTGAGGGCGGGCGACGACGCCACCAACGACATCTTCCACTTCTCCATCGAAGACAGCGGTGAGTCCACCGTTTTCACGATTCCGCTATAAGTCAAGTAGATGAATATCATTTTGACTGGATCATATTTTAACCCGGGAACTGCTTGCATGGAGGCACCGTTCCATTTTTAGGAAAATATTTTGGGTTTGATTCATTAATTTATGGTTGTACATTTTCTGCACTGTCAATATAAAATAATAATATTAATAATTTCTTAACTCATTCACTGCCATTGACGGCTATAGACATCGAAAATTAATTTCAACATTTAGAACAGATATAAAATTTGTAATTAGTCGTGAGTTAACTATTGAAGTCATGCGATTGATTACAATTTTTATTTTAAAATTTGACTGACGCAATTTAAAAAAAGATATTAAATTAAATTAAAAAAAAAGAAGGCAATTCAAATTTTCAATCACAATTAATCGCATGACTTCACTAGTTAACTCACGATTAATCACAAATTTGATATCTGTTCTAAATGTACAATAAAAACAATCCTAGGTTTTCATACTCTTGTTAACAAAAGTGGGAAAATTTTTTTTTGGATGTTTAAAGCTGTCAATGGCAGTGAATGAATAAAAAAATAAAAGATTATTAAAAATTGGGGGCGTCAGGCGATTAAAATTTTCAATCGTAATTAATTGCATGACTTTACTAGTTGACTCCAGATTAATCACAAATTTAATATCTGTTTGAATTTTTTTTCCACTTTTATGTTACCAAGAGTATTAAAACTTTATTAATTTATAAAAAATGTATTGAACATTTTACTGTACATTTAGAGCAGATATAAAATTTGAGATTAAACGTGAGTTAACTATTGAAGTCATGCGATTAAAAAATTTAATGGCCTGACACAAATAATATATATAAAACGATCAACAAAAGAATTGATGATGGCGGCGAGCGTGCCTGTTTGTGCTACGCGACAATTAATGAATTCTCACAAAGCGTAGCACTCGTAACCCGGAATTGTTGCTCCCGCGTACGTTCCTCGGCATCGAGGTTGAAACGCAGAATGTTCATTTCTACTGTGCAGGTGTAAAGCCTGTTTTTTTAATGAAGTGCAAACACCGGCAGCGCAGATGGGACATTTGCATCGACTTCCTTCAGCGCGCTACGGCCGCGTGGGGAAATAAGTACGCCGTGAATCCTGGAACATACATTTTTAATAAGCCGGCTTCGCCGTCCAGCGTCGGCGCGCTGTACGTCGACGCCGCAACACAATGAAGTGGAGGAAAGCGCGGCGCTGTTAGCGATTAGCCCCGACGGCGCGTTACGCCGGCCGCACAAAGGACGAGCTCTCGCGGGGCCCCCGGGTTCCCACGTGCACCCCGGCGGGGCCCCCTTCTCCCCGTCGTCCCTTTCTCGACAGCTTGACAAACGTGCCCAATAGAAATGCTTCTAAAAAAAAAAGTTTTCCGTCACTTCAGATTGATTTTGCTTCTCATGTTTTCAAGTTTGCTCGGCTGCGTATCTTAATTGCACGCGGCACCTCATTGCAGATTTCTTTCCATTTTGACACCAGAGAGAGAGCATTTTAAAATGATTCAGGAGTGTATATATATATATATTAGGGGTGTGAATTGCCTAGTACCTGGCGATTCGATTCGTATCCCGATTCATGGGTCACGATTCAATTCGATACCGATTAATCCCGATGCGAATCTATAAATTGATTATTGCGATTTTCTTTTTTTCTTTTTTTACTCAAATTTAGAAAATACTAATCAGTAAACTTGTACATGTACACGGTAAGATTTGTATGAAAGTGTCTTTATTTATCTGAAAATTCAGGTTGCAGTCGGTTTCACGTTTGAACAGCACTGAAATCAAATATTAAGGCTTAATGTTCCATTAATATAACATTCTTCCATCCTTCAAATGTGAACCCTAACCCTAAGTAAGACGTTTTGTTGAATATTCCCATAAAAATTTGATGGTTATTGAATCGATTTGAGAACTGCGCGCTGTAATATCGCGATATATTGCCGAATCGATTTTTTTCCAACACCCCTAATATTAGGGGTCCAAAAAAAGCTCAAGCAAAAGCAGAAAAAAAAAACGAGTTCGTGAGACTGCTGATGTTTTTTCAGGCCTTTTTTGACAAGGTCAAATTCTACATTTGCTGAGTTTGACTTTCAAGGTTACTACTCTATGACTCTTTTTTTTTTTTTTCTGGCTGTGTGAAAACACATTTTTCTGTGAGTGCTGGCGACAGAAAAGAAAAAAATGCTCAGCGGCTCGTCCAAAATGTGTGTGGTCAAGCGGGTGGCGCGTTCATGTCCGGAGGGAAGTTCTGCAGTTCTGCAGTTCTGCAGTTCTGCCATGTGACCCGTCCACTCCCGACCCAACGCTGACTCCACTGCAGCTTATGAAGCCGTCAAGGAACTTCTTTTTTTTTCTTCCTAATAAGATTTGCTTGTGCTGGGCGGCGGCTGCCCTGCATCCTTACACGCAGTCTCCAGTATTGCGTTGGGTTTCGGGGGTGGGGGTGGTGGTGGTGGTGGTGGGGGGGGGGGTAGGTTGTCAATTTGAGCTGAGAGAAACCATATATCATCGTGAAAAGACTTTTTATGTGACGCGTGTTCAGCATGACGGCCGTAATGAAGCGCGGCGGTTTGCAGCGTGTCGGCGACGCTTGCCGGCAAACAGGAATTGCTTCGTAGGCGCCATTGGGGTTAATTAATACATGTTGTACTTTTGACGCCATCGACGGTCAGCTTGCGTTTCTGATGACATCATGATGAAAAAAATAAAATAAAAAATCATATATATATATATATTGGAGGTGTGAGGCGGTTAAATTTTTTTTATCATAATTAATCAATCAGGAACTACAAATTGGAAAAAGAGAAATGTCATTTCATGCAATTTTATTGATTTTTTTTAATATTGGGATATAAAGGTATTTCTTTAAAAATTATCTGTCATTGTTTGTTTGATTTTTTATTTTTTTTTTATTTTGTATGTACCTAAAGTACTAGTGGTATCGGAGTAGTATCGAGCATCTCAATTTTTTTGTACCAAAATAAATCACACATTTAAGTTAATTTGTTGAAAATGAATATTTACTTGTACATTTTTGTTTCCAGAATTATTATTTTTATTTTTATATTTTTGTACAAGCATCGAAGTTGATGAGTCGAATCTGCTGCTCTCCGTCGTTCACTTGCATTTACTATGTTAGAGGTGTCAGGCGGGTAAAATTTTTTTTAATCGTAATTAATCACATGACTAATAGTTAACTCACGATTAATTAATTTTTTTTTTTATCTGTTATAAATGTACAATAAAATGTGCAATGAAATATTTATTTCAGTTTTCACATTCTTGTTAACATAAATGTTAATATATATATATTTTTTGGGTTGTCGCTTTGCCTCTCCGTCCCTTTTCGGCACAGCCGCCGCCGCCGTCAGATATTTGCGTGAGTCACCGCGGACGGGAATTACACGCGCTCTAATAACTTCCAGTGGGGCGCTTTTATTTTTCCACCTGCGACTCTGCTGATCTACTCTTGAATTCCTCCGCTTGGCAACTCTTGCCGGGTGCGTGAGTGTGTTGGCGTGATAAAGGGGGAGGGGCCGGCGGGCTGGCGGGATGGCGGGGAGGGGGTTGTACTGTTTTGAGTAAAAACATGTCAGCTGGATGTGAAAGTGATGAAAGGCTGCTTAGTGGCTTTAAACGTCTCCAGATTCGGGAAAGCACTTGCGGTTTCTTGCTGCTTCTGTGCAACTCGTCAAGAGGTTGCGTAAGTACAGAACGCTGTTGTGGGGCTTTCAGGTGAGTTTACCTGAACACACACACACACACGTGACATCCTCCTCCGTCACCCTCATCTGCTCCGAGATTTGATTACTGGCAGACGTGCTTTTTATTTGGCATCGTAGGAACACGTTTGATTGATTACGTGGCACGTGAGAGTGATGACACGATATACGCAAGTGTTTAGTATTCGTGACGCTTTCTTTAGTCCTTCCTCTGGTCTCTGGAGGTCGCCCTAATCTGTCGGAATTGGGGTTGGTGAAATATTCTGGTTTTGGAACTCTGTGGGTGGCGTCTGGTTAGTGCTGGATTTCACTTTTATTTCATCTTTCTTTCCTTTGATCCTTCCTCTGGTCTCATGACAACTTCACGACTCTGGCGGAACGCTGAAGTATCTGGTTAAAGGGAAGAGTTAAGGATTCAGATGGATTAAAGAACTCACTCGCACACACACACTAACACACACACTCGCACGCGTAAAAAAAAAGCGATGATGATGATGATGATGATACTGAACTCTCAGAAAAATAGAAAAAAAAAAAGTATTTGTGCCTCGCATTCAAAGTTCTGGGTTTGAATCTCTGCTCAACAATGAATAATAGTAATAATAATCATTTTTAACTTGAATGTGAAAAAAGCTAAAATGGCTCGTGTAGTATATACAAATTTATTTTACAAAAATATTTTGAAAAAATATCAATTTAAATAAATAAATTTTTAAAAAAAATAATACAGTTTGGCCATTTTTATATTGTTTGAATGATCTAAATGTGTAAAGAAGTAATGGTCATATTGCACTTTTTGTGTTTAATATTATTTGCATTATCCTAATAAGTGTTTGTTTTTCCCAAAAAGTATCTAAGAAAAGTCCAATTGGATCTTCAGCAATGATTTAAATATATTTGAAAGAAATAGCTTTCAAATGCAAAAAAATGAAAAGGTTTTTCTTCCTGTACTTTTTGCATTATTTGAAGAAGGCAGAAAATCAAATATCTATTGTTTTATAGATTAATTTTTGTACAAAAAAAATTGAGACGCTCGATACCGCTCCGATACCACAAGTACTTTAGGCACATAAAAAAATGAAACAAACAAACAATGACAGATCATTTTTAAAGAAAGATCTTTATGTCCCAATATAAAATGTTTCAATAAAATGGCATGAAATGACATTTCTCCTCTTTTAATTTCTAATTTGTAGTTCCTGACCGTAAGACGGCCACAAGACGTCGTGAGTACCGATACCTTCAAGTCAGGCCCGGTTTGGTCCTGACAATGATGTCTGCTATCGCTACTCGCACATCCCAACTCAAAATAACTGAAAAAAAAAATATCACAACATATCAAAATTATGTTCTTTTCTACTATGTGACTTTTAGGATTGCGATATTTGATCAAAGTCAAACAAATGGACACATTTGATTCTTTTCTATTTTTGGCTAATTATAACTCTGATTATGATTGATTTTTTTTTTTTTTATCCTCAAAACGTCAGCTAAACATGCAGCGGGTGTCATTTCTCTCTTTTTGTCGACCCAAAGGAATCAACTTGATGGCGTACCTAATGAAGTGTCCACATTTCGCCTGCCGTGTAAATTTTATCCGCGCTTGTGACACCTTGCGGCACACTTAAATCCCCCCTCGTCCTCCCGTCGACCCCCCCCCCCCCCCTCACACCCCTCAGGTTAGAGGGGATTATCTGCCCTGCCTTACTTAGCGTGCTGGAGCACAGCAGCATTCTGGGTGGGCAGGAACTGGGTGGGCAGGAATTCACATTCTGCGAAGCCGTATAGACTTTGTGCGTGTTTGTGTGCGTGGTATTGTATCGGCATCCCAGTGTCAGTCGGTGATGATTCTGCATTTTCTTTGTGCTTTTCTTCGCCGTTCTTAATGAAATTGTCCTCCCTGGTTCTTATCTGGCAGCGTGTGGCATTCGTCCGTCCGTCCGTCCTTGGCAACAATGATAGGAATCATACAAAAACACTCTGCGGGAATTCCACGGCCCGCGCCGCCTTTTTCCCGTGCTTGCGTATAAAACATCTGGGCGGCGATTGCACAGCTGCTTGACTTTACAGGAAGAAAGTATGACAAGCTTGTTAGTTTTGTAGGACGGACGCACTCCAGGCGCCGCGTTGCTAAATTGGAGTTTTATACTTTGCGGACTTTTCTACGGTGTAGCGACATTTATTAATCGATTCTTTGTTCACCGACGATTGTTCTTTAGTATCTGAAAAAGGGCCAATACTGTAACGATGACGTTACTGCTCCATCAGGTTGATGATAGACGACAGTAGGTTTCGACTTGAGGGCAAATCTAAGGGCTCGACTCGTAAACGAGGAATTGAATCGTGATTTCGATTTTGGTTTCTCTTGATTTTGAAAATGCTATACTGATTTTATTTATTTATTTTTTTATAGTTTTTTTTTTTTTAGGCTATGCAATTTCAGTTCATACGCTCAACAATTACAAAATTGTTGTTTTTTTCTGAAAAAAAAAGAAAAGAAAAAAAAACAATTACAAAATTGGCACAATCTTATATACTAATTTTGAGTTGTTTATATTTATGTATTTGCACATTTTCTATTTTAAAATTACAAATGGAATAAATCTTCTTTGGTCCAAAAGGAACTTACGTAATTATAGTGCTTCAGCTAATTTAGTTTGTCTTAATATTTTTAAATGTTTAAATATTTTCTTGTTTTGTACCAAAATTTAATTGTTTGAATAATAATAATTATGGGACTGCTGAAAGCAGCACATATTATTTCAATCGCTACCAAAATAATCGTAATTATTATTTTTTCCCATAATCGAGCAGCCCTTGTTTTAAATTTCTTTTTTTATTTTTATTTCAATTGATATTATTTTAGCAGCAGTTTTCAATCATTCAGGAAAGGAGCATAAGATCAAATAAATATGATCAAGCGATAAAGGTAATGATTCTGCCTAAGAATGAATTTCATTTATTTACAAGGTCATTTTGTACTTGACAAAAAGACTAGTGTTCAAGAATTTTAGTAGTTGAATAAATATGAAGTTTTGAAATGATTCAATAATTATTTTATATAATCGTGATTTCAATCTCAATCAAAAATAATTGTGAAGATTTTTAATCGTTAATTTTTAACCATAATCGTCCATCCCTAAAAGCCAGAACGCGTTGTGTGGTTGTTGACGTTGACGCTTGACGCGGAGGCCGACGCTCCAGAGACACCAACTATTTGTGAAGCAGCAATTAAAAAGCCGATTGTTCCAAATGTGTCCCTTTTAAATGACTTGTTTAAACAAATGAGGGCAGCAAAAGCAATTTCCAAGCAAACCTCCTCCTCGTATTCAAACAGTCGAGTCAACATTTACAAAATCAACTGGCAGTCGCCTGTTGATTCTTGTTGAGAAAAAGTGACGGCGGCAACATCCGCTGCTCGGCTAATTAATGAACACACGTTATCTGTAACTCATTCACAGCTATAGACTTAAAAAAAAAAAACATTTGAAGTATTTCTATTAGTTTAACTTTTTTTTTCATTTTTGTTAACAAACGTATGAAAACCTAGTTGCTTTTTTTTTCACATTTAGAGCAGATATAAAATTTGTGATTAATCGTGAGTTAACTAGTGAAGTCATGCGATTAATTACAATTTTTAATAATCTTTTCTTTTAAACAAAAAAACTTGTTGTTTTTTTTAGTTTTAAGAAAAGATTATTAAAAATTAGGGGCGCTAGGCGATTCAATTTTTTTTAATCGTAATTAAACTTCACTAGTTAACTCACGATTAATCACAAATCTTATATCTGTTCTAAATGTACAATAAAATAAATTCTAGATTTTCATACTCTTGTTAACAAAACTGGGAAAAAATGTTAAACTAATAGAAATAGTTCAAATGAATTTTTGACAATGGCAGTGAATGAGTTAAATACTAGAAATATAATTACAATCCTTTTTTTTTTAAAAAACTTTCATTGTTTGATTTTTAAGGCCGCCCGTTTAGGCAGCAAACTCTTTGCTACTAAGTCTGCTGTTTTAAGCCATTGTAACATGCTCAACATTTAATTCAGTCATTCTGTCACCTACCACTAGAGGGAGCCTGCCTTTTGTGCTTTCAATTTTAAAGGCAGCCCATTTGTTGCTGTCACTACGTGTCATCGACGCTACACGTAAACATCAAACCAATCCGTTTCCGCACGACTGATCAACCCTCTCACGATCCACAATCAATTTGCCGCGACTTGCCGTGTGTTCGGGAACGCAAAGCCGCCGTCTCCGTGCGCCTTCCAGCCGAAAAAGCTCGTTTGTCGTCTCAGCAGCTTTTATCGGCGCGCGAGCGAACCCCGCCTTGTTAGCGGCTCCCCTTTTTTTTTTTTGTCGCACCTTTTGCGCGTGTGATTTAGCCGCCGACGACGACGACGCTCGCCGGCCCCGAGCGTGAAAAATGGATCATCAACGCCTAACAGACTCCGAGCAACGTCATTTCGCTTCGCTCCAGATGAAGCGAAAACCCGCTTTTGTTTAACTCTTTGACTGCCGAAAATGTTAAATAACGTTTAGTAAAATCCTATGGAGGAGTGCCAAAGACGTTAAAAGACGTTTGTTTCAAACTAACCATTTTCTATTGTTGATTACTCAGAAACGGAATAAGGTAAAAACAAACTTTTTTTTTCTGATGAAAGATGAGAGTTCAATCTTTCATTTGGTAGTATGTGTGTTCCCATAGTCCAAACACGTAATTTTCTGTGGAACTTGAAAGATCAGTCAAAATGCTTAAATCGGCTGGCACTGGCGACGTCCCGTTTCTGAAATCGTCTGGCAGTCAAAGAGTTATCACACGCAGGAAATCAACACATCTCGGCGAGAGGTTTATTGCTCGATTATGAATGAAGTGATATCATTATAGGTTTTGAATTTGGCGTTGATGTCCGTTAGCTTTATGATCCCTCGTCTGCGTTGCAAACGCCGATTAGGTTTCATTCGTTTTACGGGCCTGCAAATGTTGACGTATCGTAGCTCAGTCACAATCTCGACTGAGAGGTATTTATTCAACAATATGTTTTCTTTTGTTTTCTTTTGTAATATTATTGCAGCGAGCGGGTCCAACTTCCTCGTATCGTACCGACAGGTGCTTTTCCCAAGTGCGCTTCTGCACCACTGCAAACTGAAAGCCACAACAATAAAAGTGACTTATCGTTTAAAAGAGCAATTTCTGTATGTACAACAGAAGCTATAAAAGCCGAACGCCCAAATGTGGCATTGAGCCCGTATTTTCCAGGACAATTTTGCCTGTGAAGTTCAAAGTGCCAGCTTGCTTGCTTCCCTGCAGTCTCCATAATGAACACATTTTCACAATCCTGTTGACTTTTCTTCCCCAAAGTGACGAGTGACAAATTTAACACTTTTTTTTTCTTTCTTTTTTTACATCACATTTTATGTTATGAGCTCATTCTTCCTGTAAAGCCGTGCTTCGCAATCATTTCCTCTTACCCTCCACATCTATTTTGCACGGAGCCCATAAGGTGACATGGTAGGGTAAAAAAAAAAAAAAAGAAAAGATTTGCGTTCCCTAAATAAATAAATAAATAAATGCGAGAAAACGCAAATTTTTTTGCGAGTGGACGTCTTTTTTATTTAATTATTTATTTTTACGCGTTGACGTATTTCCTTTTTTTTTTTTTTTTTTTTTTTAGAGCTCAGTATTGTTCATTCGATTTGACATCATCATTGCTCTCCTTTTTTTTTTTTTTTTTAAAAATCCAACAAATCAATTAAAAAATTTTTTAATAAATGTTTTTTTTTTTTTTAAATACATATACATATATATATACACATATACACACATATATATATATATATATATATATATATATATATACCCTTTTTTTTGTATGTGGGTGAGTATGTGTATGTGCGTGTGTGTGTGTGTGTGTGCGTGCGTGCGTGCGAGCGTGTGTGTATTCATCAGTTCACCTAAAGCCCATTAAAAAAAAATCCCATACTAATAATATAATATAATAATAAATTGCCAGATGCAGAAACATCAATGTAAGTTATCACGATGTAGTGGCTCTCGCTAACAGACAGAATTAAGTAACCGGAATTAGGTTAAAAAATTCTATATACGTAGACCATGTTTCTATAAATATTGATATTTGGTTTTTATTTGAGGCAGATATTTTTTCCATTAAAATGTGATTTATGAGGAGGTTAGACCATTGGTCGATATTCAGAGTTTGTTTATTTTTCCAGTTGACAAGAATTGTTTTTTTAGCGATAGTAAGGGCTACAAGTGTAGATTGAAATTGTTTATGTGGTAAGTCAGTTGACGTACTTCCGGGTCAGTTTGGATACTCCGGCCTCGAATGCGCGCGCGGGTAAGAGGCGGCGGCACCGTATAGCGTAAATATCGACCTTTTCAAAATAAAATTCGACGAAGCTTTCCCATTTCTGTAAACGCTCCATTTTTGTTGTTTTTGGTCACACAGAAGTTGACCCGGAAGTACATCAACTGTTTTTTCCAAAAAACCCAAGGTTTGACAGGGCATGTTGTAATTGTAGCGTCTTGTGTTTTGGTTTTGGTCCGATTGTGAATTTCTGCTACCAACTTGAGCGCGTGCGTAAAGATTCTCCGAGCCTTTTGAAGCCAAATGTCCTCCGTTTCACCGGCAGGGCAAATCCCGCCGGCCTCCGTCTTCAACTCGCCAAAGTCAGTACGCCGCTGCTTAAGTTCTCCAGGCCTGGGCTTGTTCCCTGGATGACGATGACGATGATGATGATGATGATGATGATGATGATGATGATGATACGTGTCGTCATCCAGCCTCAGGATATCGCTCGAGCAGAACTGAGGTTCCTCAAGCGCCGATTTTGGAAGCAAAATTCCTCTTCTTGGGAAGAAAAGCTCACAAGAAGGGGGAGGGAAGGGGCGTCGGTTCTGGGGGGTTGGGGGGGGGGGGGCGCTTGTTCTTTTTTTTTTCTTCAAGGACAGCCAGGAGTCGTCTTTCTTTTTGGTCTGTCTGTCTTCCTCCCATGGCAACAGGATGCAACCGCAACACTTCAAACGTGTTCAGGCAAACTGGAATGTTCGGAACAATGGAACGTTATGCGAAGAAGCCAAAGCGCGTCGTGCTCGGGCCGCCGCGAGATTTGTCGTTCGATGACCAGACTTTATTGGACGGTGGCACAAAGGCCACGAAGGAGCTCGTTTAATTGAAGGCGCAGAAACAGGAATTTGTTTTCATCCGCTTCACGTTGCTCTTTTTTCCAAAATGGCGTAACAGATGAGCAGGCTATGATTCGCTCGGGACTCGAAGACGGAAATCGCCAAAACATTGCACTGCAAAGTGGGCGTCGGCTTTGGTGGCTTCGACTTAGACTCGGACTTTATTTATTGATATGCTAAGTATAAGGAATGAAATGTCGATACATGGCTCAAGCTGATTTTTTTGGGGGGGGAAATATTGTATGCGAAATAAAACAACAACCACAACTTTAAAGCGTAAATGGAGTGCACTTATATGGCATTTTATCTTCATCATACATTTGCCAAATTCACTTAAGCAAACGTATTGGCGTGTAATCGACACACATACGGAGGAGCAAAATTGCCAAAATAAAAAATAAAGAAATGTCTAAATTAAATAATTAATTAATAAAGTGACAATAAAAACAGATATAAACAATATCATTCAAAAAGAAATACAAAAAATATAAATGGAAAAACAAAAACAACATATACTTAATAAATGTTAATAAATATAAGTAAAAATAAATACAAATATAACAATAAATGTCGAAATAAATACAAAACTAAGTATATAAATAGAAGTAACTATTAATAAAACGTCGCCATTGATTTGTGCACGTTCCTCCTTGTGAGACGGTCTACTGCTCTTTTTTTTATTTTTTTCTCTCTTTTTTTTTCTGGTCTACTGCTCGATTTGTAGTTTTAAAACGTTCACGATTGTCAAACCAACCCCAAAAAAAAAATCACTTAAAAGGAACCCCCGACTGTCATGACAAGTTTGCTCTATATTATTTATTTGGTTGTTACTTCCATAACGATGAGATTCATTTTTTCAAAAATCTGTTCTATTTGAATACGTTTTGTGGAAACTTTATTTCGATGTGCGCCGCCATTGTTATTTACGTGGCAACGCATTCCGCGACGTCAAATGGCGGCCGGCTCTCTGCCGAGGATTGTGAAACGCCTTAACGGTCGCAATAACAATGGCGGCGTACGTCCAAATAAAGTTTCTGCAAAATGTATTAAGCTGGAAATGATTTTTGAAAAATGAATCTCATACTTGTGTTAGTAACAACCAAATAAATAATTTAGAGCAAACTTGTCATGATAGTCAAGGTTCCTTTTAACACCACATGATAACCATTTACAATAATTTTTTAAAAAATAGCCGTTTCTGACTTATTATGGGGTGGATTTGGACTGATTATACGTGCGTGTGCACCTCGCTTTAGATGTTGTGGATGCAAATGGCTGCCCAATGAAAGCGTCCGAACCCTCCGAATCAAAATGGCCGTCCTGTTGCTTCACATTTCTGCACAGTTGCGCTCATCTGTAGAAATCATTGCAGCTCTTGTCTTTGACAAATAATTCACACCTCTTGCGGGAACATTAATTAGCGTCTTGAGAAATGTGAGACTTCCCAGAAAAAGCAGCAGGGAACCCGAGTGCGAGTTGATCCAGCTGTCTTTGTTAAGACGCCGCTCTTGTCGTCAGCTCTCTTTTTTGTTCCAATATGCTGGAAAACTGCTCTTGCCTGCTTGATGAAACTCTGACAACTGTGCTGACACGGCTCCGCCCCCCGTCCCCCCCCCCCCGCCCCCCCAACCCCAGGGAGATTTGATTGTTTGATCACGTCTCGAGAATGTTGTCTGTGAAAGAAGCTAACTTACATGCTGCGTGTCCACGTATCAATATTAATTGTAGATGTGTGAGCTGTTTCATATGACGTAGCACATCGAGCTCACAGTTCTGAGATTGGAGCTTCGGTTTTGGCCTCGGGGCTTCCTGTGTGGATTTTGCATGTCGTATCCTGCCGTTGCTTGGATTTTGGTCAGGAACTTCGGCGGCCTCCCACATTCCACAAATGCTTCATAATATCGGGCTAATTGAAGACCCTAAATTGTCCCTATGGTATTGATTTGACTTGTAGAGCACTTTTTCACTTGCGTGGGCAGTACTTCACATTGACTTCCCACTTACCTGCCGATGGTTCAGCATCAAGAGCAACGGGGGGGGGGGGGGGGGATTCAGTTTCTTGCTCAAGGGCAATCTTGGAAATGGTCACAATGAGTGAAGGACTCTGATTGGTGGCCTGGTCGGTGATGGATTTCACATTCCTTTCTTTGGTCCTTCCTCGGGTCTCCTGACGACCTCACGACTCTGGCTGGAAGTGTTCGGTTTAGGTGAACGGTATGGGATTTTTTTTAATAGGTTTTAGGTGAACTGATGAATACACACACACTTGCACGCACGCACGCACGCACACACGCACACACGCACATACACACGCACATACAAAAAAAAAAAAAAAAAAACGAGAGCAATGATGATGACATGTCAAATGTCACCGAATGAACAATACTGAGTTCTCCAGAAAAAAAAAAAAAGGGAAATGGTCACAATGGCCAGGGATCGAACCCACAACCTTGAGCTTGGGGGACACCCACTCGAACCCTGAGACATGCTGCCTCACTAAGTGAGAATATGTGCCCCGTGACTGGCAACCGATTCTAGGTCAACTCCGCCTCTTCCCCCAAAGTCAGCTGGATTAGGCTCCATCTTGTGACCTCAATGATAATAAGCGGTAAATAAAATGGACGTATGATATGTGGACCTCATGCGTTCTTCTTGTATCCCAAAAATTGGGGTGGTGGGGGGGTGGGGGTGAGGGGTCGTGGATTGTTGTTTGGCATAAACGACAGGCCTCGTTTACAAATATGAAAATATTTGCACAAACTTCTAAAGAAATGTGTTTGGATCGTCTCACAATAGCTTGTGCGAGTTAGACTGAGACTTGCTAACGCTAACAACATTTTTGGACTCAAATTTTGAATACACATGAATAGACATATTTTTGCCAATCATTCATCATTTTTGGATATCGCTGTCATCGGGCCGAAACCTTGTACCTCCAAAATAGCTACTTTTCAGGGGACCCAAAATGGCACGTTTGTTGAACTATTAACATTATATCTTTAAAGAAAGTAAGACATTTCCAACACAAATAATAATAATAATAATAATAATAATAACACCCACACGTGTGATATAAGCAATTTTTTTTTAAATAAATAAACACCGGATATCGGCATGACATCACAATGGAGCATTTGGACCGGCAAGTGCAAATCCAGTCTAAGGCAGTAGCGATCGTCTCCATCTTCCCTCTGACCCTGAACCTGACCCGGACAAGCCGTATGGAATATGAATACATGACATGACATGAATAATACATTGAAAACACGCAGTGTGCATCCACGGTGAGACCAGCTGCCCCTCATCCATAAGCGCTGAGGAGGCTCGCACCGCTTCCCGTCTCCCTGAACGTTAATAGAAAACGCCTCTGATTTCACGCTGCGCTCTCCTTTGATTAGACACGCCGTGACGTAAGGCGGAAAAAGGCACGCAATCCAAACGTGTGGGAGTTCCAGTAAGCCGGGGAAATGCAGTTCAGCAAGGGGGGGGGGGGTTGATGGGGGGGATGTTGCTCAGCAGGAAGCAAAGTGTTCGCACAGGCCCGAACGCGGTCGGATCCGGAGCGCCCTCACGCTCTTATCTCATGAAAGGTGTTGATGAAACCCTTTGAGGGATCCTGCGTGCGGACCCCCAGACCCCCCCCCCCCCCCCCCCCTCCTTCAGCGTAGGGGCGTAGGAAATAGTCTCCCTCGCCGAGACGTGGGAGGTGAAGGCAGTCAGAGGAGATGAAAGATAGACGTGCTCCGTTGCTTGTGGGTTTTTTTTTCCAGGCGTGGAGCCGCTTCCTGTCACCTGCCGGGACGGCTTCGACGTGCTGATGGAGGATCAGACGGCTGGCGGGGGGGGCCTTCGGGGGTCCTCGTGCTCATCAGGATGCGTTTGATGGCTCGCATGCATCGCTTTCATTACCTGTGCATGAGTTTTAAAAAAAAAAAAAAAAAAGGGGAAAAAAAAAAGAGGCAACTGTGGGCTTGTTCGTGCGTCCCACTTCTCGGCACGTCTAAAAATATGCGACAACCTCAAAAAACTGTGCGGATATTCGAGGCGCCGAACAGAATCGTTAACGTGGGGCGAAGATAAAAATAAAAAATAAAAAAAAAGAAGCTCGTCTGATGACAAGCAGCGCAAGTGAAAGGGAGTCTTGTTTTGTGTTGAAATGCAGACGGCGCCCTGCAAATGCTATCTTGCTTTTTAAAGAACAGATGGCAGCAAAAGGTCTTAATAAAATTCTCCCTTTTAACCCGCGTGACGTGCTCGGCTTCACAATTAGCGAATGTTTGTGCGAGACCGATGAATGCGTCCACTTGGACGGCCTTGACAGTCTAAACACAAAACAAAACTTACGTCAGTAGAGTGCAGAATTCCTCCCAAGGTTGAACTGTTAAAAACATCTTAGCATACCTGTGGTAGTTTTGTCATCTTTTTTTGTGACTGTCAACAGAAGCCTGCAAATGCTAATGTGGAGTCAACATTTTGGACTAACGAGTACGTTTGAACATTCACGTTTGAATGTACTCGTAGGCTAAATGCTACAAACATCGCATTATCGCTTTATGAAAAATGTGAGCTGTCACAGTTCAGTCCAGAATGCTACGGCGGAGCTAGCTAGCAGGTTAGCTCGTTAGCACCGCTAGCAGACACGTTTGGCCTCCCGTCACAAATCACCCACAGTTTTACGAGTTAAGCTGCTAAATTCGGAACCGGGAATAAGAAACATTGTTTGGAATTTAGTATCATCAACATCGCATCTTAACCGGGGGGGGGGTGTTTGTGTTGCGGGTGTTAGCTGACTGCTAAAGTGGCCTTCAAGAGCTTCATTTGTGCTATTTTCACTTGTTATAACGCACATTGTGTCATGTGGATATGTTTTTGAAAATGCTGTTTCCAAGTTAGGCAGCACGTGTTGAAGTGGTTTTGGATTCATGTTTTGTTTAATTAAATGATTTATTTTGTATTCTTGTTGACGTAGAAGTGAGTGTGGGACACGATCACCTCCTCAAGACCGCTTTTGTCAACTTTTAGATGCAATTTCACTTTGTTATTAAAATCTTAGAGGCACACATTTAATGTTAGCTCACAGCCATGATTTTTTTAGTTGAACAATCGAAATCAGATTAAGGACAAGTCGGCGTTCCATGTTTGGGATAAGAACACGAAAGAAAATCGGAATTCAGTTCAAGCTTTCGGAACGATAAACTGGAGGTTACACATCGCTAAAAAAAGTTGAAAGAGGTGAGAATGGAGAGTCCAGAGTCCATCCGGTCTCCTTCCCACCCCCCCAAAGAAGAATGTCTAGCAGCGTGAAATCAACTCAACCATGTCTGGGCTTATCCAACTTCTCAGAGGGAAGAGTTAAAAATTAGCCCTCTAAAGTAATCCAAAAATAATCAGCTTTTACAACAGGAACATTTGACTTGGCAAGATGTCTTAAAACAAGTAAACAACTAGCATATCAAAAAAACTCAATGTTTTAAAACAAGCGTATTTATACTCTCAACTGCAATAGAAATATCGGACTCAAGTCAATGTTCTGCTTGCTGTGTTTTATTTCACAACGAGCTGATTTTCTCTGCTTTTTGGTGTTAAAACCCTGTTTTTGGTGAAACCAACACAAATTATCCCGCTGATTACTAAAGGGCAGAAAAAACTGGAGCCCACCTCTTTTTTTTTTCTTTTTTTTTTGCTGGCGAATCCATTCAGTCTTGTCTTTATTTTGGTCTTTATATTTCTTTTTTTTCATTTTCCTGGAGAGCTCAGTATTGTTCATTCGGTAATTTTACCGATTTGACAGGTCATCATCATTGCTCTCCTTTTTTTAATTTTCTTTTTTATTATTATTATTATTTTTTTTTGTATGTGTGTGTATTTGGTCTTTATATTTCTGTAGAAGGCCGGCAGCGAATGAGTCAATCTTGGCTGATTTGCAGTGCGGGAAGCAAAAAAAAAAAAAAAAAAAAGGGTGTGCAGCAGGCAGGTCTGTGTCAACGAGGCACTCGTGTTTGCCTCCTTAACTCTCCGAGTCGTCACCTGAAGCCGCTTTAATGAGAGCATAATTGTTGTGGCATACTAACGAGGTTATCGGCGGCCAACGAGCCGCGGGCGCGAAGGCTCTGTCAGAGTTCCGCTCGCCCAAATTACCCTTCAGGAGGTTGGGGGGGGGGGGGGGGGGCACACATTTAATTTGCACTTATACCTTCAAAGAGGGGAGGGTGCGTGAGGTCCAATTTCACAGATAACGCTGCAAAACGTCTCACGTTGGGCGCCGCTTTTTCCACGCCGAGCTTTTGTTCTCGCCAAAATCCCATCCGGCCCTTTTTTTTTTTAATGCGAAACTGATCTCATTCTTTATTCCTCTGGGCTTCCGCTGTCACCGTGTGAGACTTTTTGATGTATTCTATTACATGTAAGGCGAGCGCGCCGTGCGGCGAGCGCCGAATAGCTTCGCAAAGCAACTTTTGGAAACACTTGAAACTTTGTGTTGTGTGAAGGCAGCATGTTATTCGACACGCATTTATTGACGTTAATCACTGCGCCCTTTGAACCTGCCACACCGCGCAGGGCCGCCTTTCAGATGGAAGTCGGCAAACAAGGTCAACGGGGCTGTCCATCCTGTTGCCAGCCAGGAGGGGGGAAAAAAAAGCAACATTTGGAAGGAGCTGTATCAATAATTGGGCTTTTATAAAGATAGGATGCAGGTCGGGTTCGGGATTTCCCAACCTGGAGTTTGTTCCGCTGCGCACTCTAATCTAATCTCAATCACAGGGTTATCTTTAGGGTTAGATTTAGATTGATGGATTAAAGGCTCGACCTCGAGAGGTTAGAGTAGGCACAGGCACCATTTTTAAGACATCTTCTCATATGCTGTATTGTTTTAATCATTGAAAGGATTTCCCGCTGTAAAAAATATATATTTGGTGGGGAAAGGGAGGGGGGGGGGGAAGAGGAAACAAAAAAAAACAACCCTCCCCCCAAAAAACATACAATTTTGTTTTTCCTTTTCTTTTTTCAAAAAAGACAATTTGTTTTTTTAATTCGTTTTTTCTTTTTTTCTATTTATTTATGTTTGTTTGTTTATTTATTTATTTACCGGTATTTATTTTCGTTTTAAGAATCAAAAATTCTGTTGAATCACTTGGCCACATCCAAACCATCAGTCTAATTTAAGATTTTAATATCTGTCAAAAAGTAAAAAAAAAAAAAAAAAAAGATAAATGAAAAAAAACTGTAAAAAAGCCCAAATTGTCCCCCCCTTGTTTTAAATTAAAGAAGAAAAAAACATATATGTAACTGAAAAAAATATATGTGGAAAGTGAGATAGAAAGTTCTGCATGTTAGAATGAATAAATGGTAATTTTCAGATTTTTAAATTAGGTTTATGATTATAATCTGTACATATAAGGAAAAATTGCAGTTTTGGGGGCAGAATTTAGGGTTAAAGTTGGAGTTGGGGTCATGCACTATTTTGTCATAAAAGCAAACCACAGCATGTTGGGAACGGGAAAGCAGTAGAATGCATGCTGACCAAGATGGTTGGGGTTGGGATTAGGATTTGGGTCGGGTTAGAATTAGGGTTAGGGACTCTTATGATCTGAGCATAGGATTCGGGTTAGGGTCAAAGGGCAAAAGCTCTGGGTTGGGTTTCGGGTAGGTTTTTGGGTTAGGAACTAATCCGTCTGCCAACCTGACGTTTTCTCTGCCGCACACGCTTAATCTCCATATTACATATTCCAACAAGCTGACAAAAACGCCCCCTAAACCCTTTGGAGATGTTCTGTCCCTCTCATTTTAATGAAGGCGAGGCGGCGAGCTTATCTTCGCCGGGCAGCTTTGTGTTCCAATCGAAGGCCTCCTTTCAGCGTCGGCAAACAAAGAAGCGAGCGCAGTCGTTAAACGCCGCTTCACCTTTTCAGGCAGGAATTGTCAGCGGTTGGGCCTCCTGGCCGCGATTTGTAAATCACGACGGCGAAACGTAAGCCGTCGTTCAACATCGAAAGTCTGGGTTGGAAAAGCGACGCCTCGCATTAGTATGGAGGCTGCGGGTCCGAGCTGCACTTTCATATTCAGCGGCTTCACATCGCCGCTTTCAGCAAACAGTCCCGCCATTATTTGCTCTGACAAGAGAGCAAATACGCCGCGTTCGAGGGGTGGGGGTGGGGGTCAAGCAAAAGCGCCCCCCCCGTCGCCATCTTGTTCAAGTCCCACCAAGCTGCCGACTCGTGCTGCTTTGTTTTCTCACACAACCTCTTGTACTTTCTTGTCATTGCTTTTCTATTCACTCACCAGCGCTATAGAGTGGAAGTCCATTCACACGTCGCAATGAAATCAGCATTTATTTATTTTTTATCTCCATGAGCTTTTTATGTGAGGCAGGAAGTAACTTCTTTTGTGTTTTTAGAATAAGAACAAAATTAATATTACTGTGTTTTTATATTCTAGGGGATATTAGACCATAGCAAAAAAACGGGATTAATTCCCCCACCAGCAAGTCCCCCCCAACCCCCCCCCCCATAGTCTCTATCAATACAAACTATTATCCCAAAACAATTGAAAACGTATGCAGCAAAACTCTCCGTAACTTTTAACGAACAAAATGTCTAAACTTGGAGAAAGAACAAAGAAATGTCCACATGCTCTTTTGACTCCAATTACTACTTTCCAAAAAGACTCTCCAGAACCTAAATTTAGCTTCTCCCCAATCATTGTCTCTCAGTGAGTTCACATACATTCTTGAATCCAATTACTACTTTCCTTTTCGATATTAGTTTGGCACCATCTTGTGGCATTTTAGGCAATTTCAAATGCAAATTTGTCAGTTCAAAACGGGGAAAGATGCAAGAGAAAGGAATGCAAGTAAGTGCCATGAGGTTACGTTGACTGAGCGAGTTTTGGTGGCGCCATTTTTTTTTTTATAAACTCACAATCCAACCCGAACCCTTCGGCAGATCCGTTCGGGAAAGGTGGGACTTGCTGTACGATACTTTGAGCTGATTGGACGACGTGGCAATTTTTGCACGTTTGTTTTGACCAATCGAGGCAACGGATGAAAATTTCGTCTTTGGTCTCGTCTTGGGGAGGTTGTGGGGGGGGGTTGATTACGAACACCTTTACCAGATAAATGCACAAAACACCTCTCGCTGTTAAAATTCTCAAGGAAATGGTGAGTAATTCCGCGAGAACAAAATTAATTGCAGCGTCCATTCGTCGGGAATCCCTGCTTGCAGCGATTCTTTTTGCGGGTTTTTGACTGTACACTTGCTTGCCATAATGCCCTCACATGTGGGAAAGGAGAGCCAGTTTGCAGCCATTTTTTGAATGCCGGCAGAACAATACAGCGCGTAAACACAATGAGCACACTCACTCTATATCGCATATTTTGACCATTAGTGAGTTGTGAGTGAGTTGTTATTACTGCCACCTACAGGACCGGAGTGGAACAATATGAGCAGGAATTTCTCTCTCTGTCTCTCCAAGATTGTACGCCTTGTTGAAGGTCGTATCGATTATTTTTTTTTTATTGTTCTCTGACGCTCTTAGTGATTTCTGTTCAGCCGTCACAATCTTGAACTTTTCCCCCCCAAAAAAACTTCCAAGCAGAAACTCAGCTAAGTGATCGATGCGTTCACTTTCACAGCGACACGGGAGATTAGGACGCGTTTTAATTTCTCGCTTATTATCCCCGCCCAACACGAGTTTCTGCAGTCAAGACGCGGGGAGAATGCAAATGATTCAAACGCGCCGTAAGAAAGTCACGTTGTCGATTTGATCTTTGCGCTTCATAAACGGAGATTAGTCCGCTCGCACGTCTCTTCGCGAAGCTAAAAGCAGGATATGACTTTTGAATAAGTCGGCTCCGATCTGAACTTGATGTACTCTAATGATGTGCTCCTCATCTTGAGAGAAGAACATCTTGCGCTGCTGGCTGCAAATCAGCAAGCCACAAGACGAGGCAAAGCGTAGCGCCGGTTGACTCGCAGGCGTCGCGCTCACCCTCCCCCTCCCCTGGTGCTGTGAATTATTCCTCACAACAATTGCTGGCAGGCAGCGCCAGCGGGATCAAGCATGAAATGCCGGCACGTTTGCGTCGAGTCGCAAGTACAGAATACAGCTTTGCACTGTTTTCATATCTTTTTTTTTTCTTTTTTTTCTTTTGGAGAGCTCAGTATTGTTCATTCGTTAAATTTTACCGATTTGACATGTCATCATCATTGCTCTCCTTTATTTTTATTTATTTATTTATTTAAAAAAAAATGTATGTGTGCGTGCGTGCGTGTGAGTGTGTGTGTATTCATTAGTTCACCTAAAACCTATTTTAAAAAATCCCATACCGTTCACCTAAACCGAACACTTCCAGCCAGAGTCGTGAGGCCGTCAGGAGACCCGAGGAAGGATCAAAGAAAAGAAAGGAAAGTGAGCACTGTTTTCATATCTTTTTTTTTTCTTTTTCTTTTTTTTCTTTTGGAGAGCTCAGTATTGTTCATTCGTTAAATTTTACCGATTTGACATGTCATCATCATTGCTCTCCTTTATTTTTATTTATTTTTTTAAAAATTGTATGTGTGCGTGCATGCGTGAGAGTGTGTGTGTATTCATTAGTTCACCTAAAACCTATTTTAAAAAATCCCATTCCGTTCACCTAAACCGAACACTTCCAGCCAGAGTCGTGAGGCCGTCAGGAGACCCGAGGAAGATTCAAAGAAAGGAAAGGAAAGTGAGCACTGTTTTCATATCTGTCGCAACAGTTGGCGAACTGAATCGTCCCTCTCGTTCGTGTTTCCTCAATGACTTGACAAACCGCCTAAGAACTTTCCTGAGTTTTTATTTTGCGCGGCTTCTTTGAGAAGGCAAATGACGGCCATTCTGAGGCCGAGCCAGGACGGCTCGACCTTTCCTTACAATCGCCCTCATACACGATTTCCTTTGCCTTTAAAGTCTCCTGGGATGCACATAAAAGGAGGCCCGTTTGAAATAAGAGCCTTGGGAATTTCCTCAAGGCTGCTGTGCTCAGTCAAGGGCTTCAACTTTGTGATCCTGAAAAAAAAAAAGAAAAAGAAGAATTGGCACTACTAGAATTTTGTATTTATTTTCTACGATGGTTACCAATGCAAAATGAATATACAAATAATATATAAATTAAAAAAACATGATTTAACAAATGAGAACATGCTCGTGTTCCTCAAACCCTTGCCGCTCTAACGAGCCATTTGTGGAATCTGCATCTTGAACCGTTAAGTCGTGAGAGGCTTTTGTTCGAGGTGCGCGTCTGTCATTCATTTCAGTTGAATGTGTGTGCGTGACGCCAGCATGTTGGAAGTTCCAATGTGTGTGCGTGAATGTGCATGTTTCTTAAAGGGACAGTGAGATACTTTTCGTTTATGTTGATTATGGTTAACTTCCACATTTCTTGACCGATTCCAGTCGTTTCAATTTTAAACTGTTCAGCTCATTTACATTTTTTTAAATACATTTTAACAAAAAAAACACATTATTATTATTATTATTTTTAAATTACATTTTTTTTATTAACTCTTTGACTGCCAGACGTTTTCAGAAACGGGTTGTCGCCAGTGCCTGCCGATTTAAGCATTTTGACTGATCTTTCAAGGTCCACAGAAAATGTTGTGTTTGGACTATGGAAACACACATCCGACCAAATGAAAGATTGGACTCTCATCTTTCATCAGAAAAAAAAGTTTGTTTCTACCTGACTCCGTTCTTCAGTAATCAACAATAGAAAATGGTTACTTTCACCGAAATTCTCTGTTTTGAAACAAAAAACGGAGAAAAAGAGCTTTTTGTGAAACGATGTTATTTCATGCACTCTAGTGAATTGTACACTTCTTTTTGTCCATGAATGATGCCACAAACACCTAAATAGTGCTTTACTTCTGTAAAACGCTTTCACCAACAATGAAAAAGTGTTTTTTGATTGCAAAATGCGTTATTTCCATTCAACAGTGTAACAATTTGACAAAACAATTTCGCAAACTATTTAGAAATGTGTGCAACTGTGGTACTACTTACAATTATGTGGATGTTTCAAATACAGTTTTTTTTTTTTGTAACGCTCTCCTGCGTGCAAGGAGAGGGAGCAGGGTTTGCACAACAGATTATACTTTCACTTTCCATTGTCCGTTTCGCGTGCAGACGGCCTTTATTTCCGGGGAATAGCAAGTAGCAGACTGTACACACTCCTCCGATGAATATGTATTGGACTCGGGGCACTCTCCGTCGTCCGATTGAACGTCCGCGTGAGCGTGCTCGGTTGCGCTCCGCGTTTTCCGGTGTTGGCATCGCTAGCCCGTGAACCTTTTATGACGTCGTCATAGCCGCCGCGTCAACGCTTCCAACTTCGCCGTCAACCTCGGAGTCATCATCATCGATGATGATCATCGTCGTCATCAATATGCTCTTTATAGCGCTGGTCGATGCTTTTCGTCTTTGGAAAAAACGGCTCGACCGTGAGCTGCTTGCAAACCGGTCGCCATTATGGCTTCTTCAGCCAGTGTCTCAACACTCTAGCCCCGCCTCACGTCTTCTGCTGACGCCTACCCAATCTTGTCAAAAGAGAGTCATTGCTGCCATCTAGGGGCCAAAAATAGTCATTAGGCTCACTAGACCTGCTTGAAACTTTCAACACAGCTGGGGAAGGCTTTCCTCCAACCGTTTCCAAAATTTTTTTTTAAAAAAAAATTGGATGACGTCTTTTAACTCTTTGACTGCCAAAAACGTTAAATAACGTTTAGTAAAATCCTATGGAGGAGTGCCAAAGACGTTAAAAGACGTTTGTTTCAAAACAGAGGTGAAACTAACCATTTTCTATTGTTGATTACTGAAAAACGGAATAAGGTAGAAACAAACTTTTTTTCTCTGATGAAAGATGAGAGTCCAATCTTTCATTTGGTAGTATGTGTGTTTCCATAGTCCAAACACATAATTTACTGTGGACCTTGAAAGATCAGTCAAAATGCTTAAATCGGCTGGCACCCACGACATCCCTTTTCTGAAAACGTCTGGCAGTCAAAGAGTTAACGTCATTGGCGGCCCTCCGTAGGTTTTTACTTGACGTCTTTTAACGTCAGTGGCAGTGAAAGAGTTAAATGGAATGGACTGCTATTTAAATACTGCTTTTTTACAAGCGCTACTACTATACTACTACTACTATTGCTACAAGTACTACATGTGTCTTTCCACCTTGCAAGAGTCAGCAGTCCCATTCAAAATTTCTGCGGGAATTTTTCTAGTTTAACGTACTACTCGAATGAGCCACTTCATTTGTTTTTTGCACGTGTCTGCAAAAATCTCAAAACTTAGTCTAGCCTGCCCCTGCGCCGATTTAGACCGCGCCTCGTGGCCGACTGGCCACCAAAATGGAGCCCCTTATTGTGCTTCTTCTGATCCTTCTCATGTATGAAGGGGCCAAAGCACCTCCATTGAGGCGCCTCACATGTCGATCTCAAAGAACTCTCCCTGCTGAGAGCAAAGCCTGACTCGCTCTAAGCTTCCCCGACCCCACTTTTTTTTGTCGCCGGGCGCCTTCGGCCTTCCTCTCAGGCGCCTCCAGGGCCGCCTCGGAGGGAGCAGATCAGGCAGTGGCCCCCGTGCGCTGCCTGCGAGGGGCTGCAATTGACGGCACGCGGCGCTGGATGCTAGAAAAGCGGGTTCGGGGTGTGTGAAATGATCACAGTTGTAAAACTGTTCCACTCCCCCCTCATTAGCGCCGATACAAGGCTGAGGGTGATGAGACCATATAGCTCACTCTGGCGCTTTCCTTCCTTCTACAGGATTATCTTCTCCCCCTCCACCTTAATTGGACTGCTGAAAGGCATGCGCGCGCGCTCCGGTGCTTTATTGAATCAAAACATTCCATCAAAATATAGCCGAGGTCGGGATTAGCGGCGGTTAGTATGGATTTTATTTAAATGGGAATTTAGACTTACTATTATTACTTCATAAAGTCTCCTGACAGCCATACATGGTTATTTAGTAGGGAATTAAAAAAAAAAAAAAAAAAGTACTGCACCTGTGTGAGCTCTGTGCACTTACTTGTCCTGCTGTGGTATTTTTTTTTTAATCACATTTATTAAGTCATAAAGCGAAGCAATCCTAATTAAAGCTGCCAGCAGCGATGAATGTGCAGACCTCCTTTAATGGTCAAGTCACGCAATGATCATGAAGCTCCTCCCACATGAAATGAGACTAGAATACTTCACAATTTAAAAGTAAGATTTGGTCTCATTTCAATTCATTTGAGTTCAATTTGGACACATTCTAGCCCTGGAATTCAGCCCAGCTTTAAAACAAAATGGCCGACTTCCTGTTCACTTTCTGGGGTTAGGGTTAGCCCCGCGAACCTCGCTAACCCTATTTTCAATTTGTACGCCCTGTTATGATAGTTGTGTCCACTTAGTTTTGTGTGAATTGTAGAAACTGGCGATGGGAGCTATTTTTTTTAAATAAATCAATAAATCATTTCATCCAAATGATAAGCAAACTCTGACACATTATGAATGACGTTGGCTAAAATGCTTTGCAACTTTGCGCCACGCATTTGTTGAGAATGGCTGCCTCCTATTCGGGCTTTTTTTTGGAAGTCACGCAAAATGGCTGCTTGAAACCAATGTGGACTACTTCCTGTTTTGGCGCATGCTGTTACGGTCGGTGAAATTGGTGGCGAGAGGTGGTTTTTATTTTTGAACAACTTTTACATGGGGTGCTCGAGGTTGTCAATTTTGCCGCTCGCTGCCGACTGAAAATGACGTCACAGTGTCTAAGGGTTTAGCTTGCGAAGGTCACATGACCAAACGCAGAAAACAGCTGAGCTGTGACGGTCGTTACCTGAACCCGCCTGGCAAAAATGGAAAATGCTGTTTTTCTGCTCGATTCATATTCCATAAATATAATATGGTCGGAATATTGTGGTAAGGCGAGTTGTACATACAACATATTATTATAAAGAAACATTTGTACTTGACTTCACTTTTACTTCCTGAAACTTGTGTGATGGATCATTTTTTGCTAACTTGCCAATGAATGAGCTCTGGAGTGCCGTCGAACCCAAAAAGTACAAACATTTTTGCTAGTCTCTTGCAAAAATTAATGAGTTTTGGGACATGTTAAATTCTATAAATTTTTTGGATGAACAATGTTTTGTAAGTTACATTTTAATTAATAATTATATAATACAAGAATCACAGAACAAAAGCAGACCAGCAGAATAAGTTTGATCTCAAAAATGTTTTGCTTTTTTTTTTTTTTTTTGATTTTTTGTCCAATGTAAATTGCATCATAACAGGAGGCTACATTGAATAACCACCCACATTAAATAACTTTTTTTTTTTAATACAGAAGCATTTGAGGGTCCAAGGTTATAAAGCAGACCAAATTAAATAGTTTAAGCAGCAGTAAGAATATTCAAGAAGTCATGCTCAGTTGAATATTTTATATTTATGCTCTACAAGTGATTTTCTCACTTTTATTTACTGTAATGTTGTGATGTATAGCGGAAAAACTACAGCTGCCTTAAACTGAGGACAAAATGAGTTTGCGGGAACAGGCTGCCGTCAGAATGGGAATGAACCGATGAGAGTCATGTGACTCCACTTCCATGGCAATCGCAATGCTGCCGGTTTGGCACGGAGGGGTCACAACATGAACATCCTTTTGTCAGCCGGCAATTACGACCCATTTGCTCAGGCCCAAACCGCCGCGCCGACTAAACATCCCCCTCCGTCGCCAGCGTGTTTACGCTCATCCATCAGTGCTGCGCTCCGGCATTCATGCGCCGCGCTCGGCTACTTATCGCCTGTCACGGAAACTTTAAGCATGCAGACGCCGTTTGAACACGACGTATTTTTAGTCGTATTGTGTCTGTTTGGCCGGCGTCCCGATTTATCCGGCCCCAAACGGCGCGCCGCAGTGTCTGCCCGGCTCGACCCGCGAACGAAAGGTCCACTGGGGATGCTCGACCACGACCAAATAAGGAGCGTCTACAAAGAGGGAGGGGGCGGGACGGGGGACGGGGGGGGGTCACCGAGCTGGCACGGCCCGGGACCCCGCATTCCTTGGCCCGCTCTCTAAAGGATTCTGTCGCTCGTCACCCGCCCACCGTGTTAGTGCACCAAGTTCACACTCTGCACTTTTGTACTGGGGGGGGGGGGGGGGTAGCAACAAGGCAGATTAAGGTTAAGGTGCACGAGGCATTTGCAAATGATTCCGGGAACTTTCTTCTTTTCATCCTCCTGTTATGTTGCAGGTCAAATTGACCTTCTTTTTTTAAAATTAGTTTAAAGTAGTTCTTTGGTAGGAAACTACGACGGCGTTTTAGGGCCACGTATAAAAAAAAAACAAAAAAAACTTGTGAGAAATACACGTAGCGTTCCTACTCGCCAATCCTTTTCGGTCGGGTTTTCAAATAAGGAGACGGTAACGGCTTTGACCAAATTCGCTCTTTTGAAGCGTTGACAGCGACAAAGATGCCTCACTTTGCGAAGGAGGATCAAGCATTTAAGTTCATTTGGTCAAATCAATATTTACTTGTACATCTATGTTTCCCGAATTATTATTATTAACACATTCATACATTTTGGTATTTCTTTCTTTGTACAAGTAGCTAAATTGATGCGTCGAATCTGCTGCTCTCCGCCATTCACTTGCATTTGCCTAAAATATGCTAGCTTGTGATTGGTTCGTGTTAGTCAGCTCTCATGACTACTTACATTGTAGATTCTCACGGAAGGCCATCAAACTAAGAATGAACACGTGGAGTTATGTACTTAACAAAAAAAAAAAAAAAGGTGAAATGAGTCTAGTTTCTTCAAAATAGCCATCCTTGCTAAAAATGCCAAAACTGTGAAAAAAAAAAATCATCAGAGCAAAGAGTGACTATTTTGAAAAAACTAGAATATAAAACAGCTTTTCAATTATTTCACCCTTTTTTTTTTTTTAATACATAACTCCACATTAGTGAGAATCTACAATTTAAATAGTCATAAAAATAAAGAAGGTGTGTCCAAACTTTTGGCTTGTCCTGTATTATCAGCAAAGTTTGAATTAAGAATTAATCCGTCTCCATCCTGCCTTTTCATTTTATATATGTAACATTTTATATTAGACTATAGCTACCTTACGTGTGTTTATCGTAAGAGTTTTTTTCTCGCAAATCTGCCACTTTATAAACTCGCAAATTTGCGAGTTTTTTTCCTCAGAATATTGCCCCCGCCCAAAAAAAAAAATTTTTACACGTGGCCTTAATACGCCGTCATAAACTGACTGTAATCAGCATCCATCATTTTTCCATTGCTGGAGTTGATTCCAGCTGACTTCGGGTAAGAGGTGGAGGACATCCTCGACCAGTCGTCAGCCAATCGCAGGCCGCGTGACGAGAAACAAGCGTTAACACTCTCATTCACATCGACGGACAATTAAAAGGCATGTTTTAAGGCCGCCATGTTTTTTGGCTTTTATGAAGAACCCCGCGACTCAAAAGTTCTGAGCGCACCTTTTGTAGGACCCGGGCCTGCGTATGAATATTGCGAAATAGCGTCTTATACAAATGAAGGTTCCCGGTGTGAGATGTGAAGATTCGCAATAACGGCAGGTGGGGTCATGTGGGTTTTGTCGCAGCCGGCGCTGGAAATGCAAATATTGTTCACGGAGCGCTGGTGAAAGATTAACGCTTCACTAGATGGGGGGGGGTGGGGGGGCGTTGAAAGCGCACGAGACTGCTCACCTTAATTGGAGAGAAATCCAGCGGAGTGAAGCGTTTCTGTGGAAACCAGAACCGGGTACTCGTCGGCTCACCTGCCAATAATTCACCATCCAAAGGCCTCTGCAACCCGAACTCAAAGTTGATGTTTGCTCATTTTCTAGGTGAACTTTTAACATCAATTATTTGCTATGAGAAGCAAAAAAATAATAATGAACTGCTTAGATGGGAATTGAGTAATGTGTAATGTAGTAGAATAGCAGTTTTTTTTACAGCGTAGTGTAGCTAACAAAACAAACGGGAAGGCCGTGTGAATTTCTATTTTCAAATATTAGCAACTTCACTTTTTGTTTTAAAGTTAGGTGTGGGGGAAATAAAAGATTGTTTGAAGTGGATTTTACTTACAAGATTTGGCAAGGACTACCTTCAATAGAAAAAAAAAAAAAAAAAAAGAGTCAAAAATGCGAAGACGCATCAAATAACAAAACACAACTCGACAAATTTGCCGGCGGCGCAACCATACGGCACGAAACACTTCAATCTTGTCAGTAGAATATCACACCCTCCTTTTTTTTCGTATTAAAAATAACTAGGAATCAGTGATTTGAGTTGTGAGTGTGGTCATGGAATGGATTCAACTCATAAGTCAAGGTTCAACTTTATGAGAAATACGCAGTCAAAGAGTGAGTAGATGAATTTTTTTGGAGGTTACCCGAAACGTACCTTGTAATTCATGGACTTTATTGGCTTAGCGAGCTATTTGCAGCGTGCTCACATTTTTGTTAATGTGAGCTCTTATATTTGATCAAAGTGGCCTTAAAAAGGGGTCGTAAAATGTCTTTCTGGACTTCTTTAAGCCGCCTGCACTCATCCTGGCGTGTGAAGTCCTGCAAAGTGTGTGAATTTGGACTTCTCCATTTTTCCATTACCGCCGCTCGCTCCCTTCACGACTCAGCGATCAAATCTGTCGCGTTTTACCGCTGGCCTGTGCAGCTAACGTTAATCCGCTGGGGGGGGGGGGGGGGGTGTGGGGTCCTGTCATACTCGGGTCACCTGTTTTTCAGGGTTGCGGAACACACAGGGAGCCCACAATCCACCACTGAGTTGAAGCCTGCACGGCAAGGTTCGACTTTGTTCATGTGAAAAAAAAAGTCGTCTTCCGTAATAGCAACGCATCGAGCCAAAGGCGCCATTTGTCCGTGTCGAAAAACATAAAAAGTAGACAAAGTCAGACAATTACAATTTTTAATCGTAATTAATGGCATGACTTCAATAGTTAACTCACAATTAATTGACATTTTTTATCTGTTCTAAATGTACAATAAAATGTACAATATAATTTTTTCCTGAGTTTTCATACGTTTGTTAGCATAAAAGTTTTTTTTTTAATTAATAGAAATATTAATTTAAATTAATTATTAAAAAATAATTTAGTTGAAATTAAAAAGACATACTGTACTGTAAAAAAACGAGTGTGATATTGATTTGTGTTGAGGTCACTTTTCTGCTACTAGATGGCATAATTGCATTTGTCAGACATTGGTGACAGCTCAGTGCATTTTTCTTTTCATATTAAGAGCTATTGGGGGTGGGGGGGGGGGCATTAATCGTGAGTTAATTAGTGGCGTAAGAGAAACGTTAAATTAACTCAAAATTAACACACTAATTTTGACACCCCTAAAAAAAGGTGAGTAAAAAACAACCGTAGGCATGAATTTAGATGCATTGTTGTTGTTTTTTAAAGGAGAAGGTGATAGAATAGACAAATAGACCCTCGCGTGAGAGTTGAGGAGCGCAATCGGGTGCGAGCGATTGGACGCCGATGAATTTGCGCCCGATGGACCGGACTATTCATAATAGCTGTCATTTGATGGCTGAGCGCACGAGGAAAATAGCTATTAAGACCCGGAATCAAGAAAAGGGAGCTCTTTACAATATAATTACTCTTCGATCGCTCCGTGGCTCCAGTTTGAGTCCATTCACAGCTTTTGACGTGATGATTTTGCTCATCACAAAGACGATGGCAGGAACTTTCCCTGTTCAGAGAGAATCGTGCCATTCGTGGACAAGTCAAACTGCGCGCAGATAATTCATCGTCTTTGGTTCACAGAAGAGATGATTGCAAATTGTTGAAAGGAAGAAAAAAAAAATGCTTCATGGCCTCTCTGTAGCCTTTTGGCCTAATTAGAGCTTCGTGTCTTCTTTATTTGCCCGATGAAGGCCATTAGCGCTTGCACGAAGGTGAGTGTGGGGGGGGGGGGGGTGTATTGTGTTCCTTGAGCATCCAACCAGCTCCTCCGCTTTCTTTTATATATCGAGGACAAGATATCCACTGATTAAGCAAGCGTTCATCGTGCCAGCTAGCGTTTGCCCATTTGTCAAAAGATTCACAGGGCAAACGCTCGGGACGCTTGCAATGATTTTTTTTTTTTTTTTTTTAATTAGACCTTTTTTATTCTTTCAAAAATAATAAGCTCTTAAGGTCTGAGGTTGTGGGAAGTTGATTATGGATGAGAAAATGTCTCAGGTGAGAGAATATGATTCATGATTTTTGATTGGGCCCTTTAGGAATTACTGTGTTTATTTTTCTTTCAAAGAATGAATCATGTTTTTTTTAGTAGGCTCAACAAGCCAGAAATCTCACCAAAATCCGGTGATTGTGTACGGATTTGAAATATGCCTTCTAACATGGTGACTAAGGATTTCCAGGATTGGCCCTAAAAAAGGGGATGTCAGGTGCCGTTCATTACTTCTTGCTACTTTAATTGTATTTGAATGTGATTGGATTTTTGAGGCTCGGTGACCGCAGCCGCCTCCAGGGAGGTGTTGAAATGATTTGCAAACACGTCTGCAGTGCATTTGCCCTTTTTTCAAATATTTTCCTGGACCGCCTGAGGAGGCACGCGGGTCAAAAGGAAAGAAATGGGAGCAGGCGCACACTCCTATAAACACGCTTGAGAGCTAATAGAGCGCTCCATGTCAGCATCTTGAGTGTGCACGCTGGGGAGGAAATGGAAACAGTTGCGAGGTGGCCGATTTACTGACCGGAACATCCAGGTCGGGCTTGGGATGAGGCGAGAGAACCTCAGTCATGCTGAACACAAACGGCGCCAATCCAATGAACCGTGCAACACTTTTTTTTGCCTTCGCACTCTTTTCCAAGCTGCCAGATGTCTGACGTTGCACGCAAACCCGGCTCCTCATCTTTCCCTCGGCCGTCTCTGTCTTTTTGCTGTGTGTGTGTGTGTGTGTCGACTTTAAGGAAGCAGTTATTTAGGCTGCTTTGCGGAGCTTGACACGTCACTTCCAGTAAAGTAGAGTAAAAACCCTGCCACAGTTTGGCTTTAGCCATTGATGCTAGCTAGCTAGCTCCCTAGCAGGTAAACGAGTGCCATGGGAGCTAGCCAGGGACCTAGCTAGCTCCCTGGCAGGTTAACGAGTACCATGGGAGCTAGCTAGCTAGTTAGCTAGCTCCCTAGCAGGTAAAAAAGTACCATGGGAGCTAGCCAGGGACCTAGCTAGCTCCCTAGCAGGTAAACGAGTACCATGGGAGCTAGCTAGCTAGCTAGCTCCCTAGCAGGTAAACGAGTACCATGGGAGCTAGCCAGGGACCTAGCTACCTAGCTAGCTAGCACATGGGGTTATAGCCAAACTGTGACAGGGTTTTTACATTCTGGATCTGGATTTGCCACATATGCTTGTGCGCAAAATTTAATAAACACCTGGGAAAATGACAAAAGTTATAATTTTTATTATTTTTTTTCACTCACTCACACAAACACGCAACAAACGAACAATATTTGTGACATGGTCTCCCAGGCAGTGAAGCGAACTCACGCCAACTTGCATTGTAGGCAAGTGACGGTACCGCTTCGCCACCTGGAGCCCAACTTCTTACATAGCGTTGCATTTCGCTGTCGCCTCGGAGCGACGTCATCTGAAGGTGCTTTGCTATTGGCTGCTGCTTGATGACATCACTTTTGTGTGACACTTTCAAACGTCCTTATTCAGGTTAAATAAATATATTTAAAATCACATTTGAGATCAACCCCAAAATGTGCATTAAATTAATTACCAAAGACTAAAACAAAGGACATGTTTGCTATAATTTGAAACTTAAACTTGAATAAGTTTTAGTTCGTTTTGTAAACATGAAATGTAGTTTTAGAGTTTTTAGAGTTTTCGAGAATTTTAGTCTTCGTTTTTTTCGTTAACTAAAATAACCTTGGTTCGCAGGACCTCTTTTTGCTCTCTGTCCCAAACGTACGGACAGAAATTGGTTTAAAAAAAAAAAAAAGCTTTTGTGTACTCGGCACGATTAGCCTCGAATCTTCTGCAAATTGACTTCAAGCTCAAAGAACTGGTGTCCTTTTTAAATCTAAATTGAAAGACATGGAAACGGCTTCCATACAGTGTCGATTGTTTTTAGCTTGGCTGTTTGAACAATTTTATTGATCATTTAATGCAAATTGTTGTACTTTTTATTTTTATTCGTCCCACTCTGTACTGTATGTCTTGAAAAAGAGGTTTTTAATCTCAATGGGACCAACCTGGTTAAATAAATGTTACATGAAAATAAAATGAATGAAAAAGTCAGTTGTCGTAATGCATTTTTTGAGTTTAACAACTTAAAAATGTGTCCTTATGACAACAAGTAAGCAGTACTTGAAAATATTTTACTGAAGAGGAAAAGCTATTTCATCCAAGGCAAAATATTGTTTGCTGGTTCAACACCATTCAAATAAGTTGTCACAACTTAGAAAGAGTAATGGAAGCCGTTGCGTTGATTTTTTTTACTTGAGGCTAAATATTGTATAAAACATATTGGATGATGATAAAAATCTTCCTCACTATTTTTCTATCAACTTCTGCTCCACTGATGTTAACACTTCACCTGGTTGGAAAAACTGCAGGACGCGCCTTTGAAAGCGGCTTCAAAAGGCCAGGATGAAGGGAAGCAGTTCAGACGGGAAACCCGCACCTTTTTATCTTAATTAGAAGTGAAGCGTTCGGATCCTCCCAAGCTTCTTCGTACCTCCCACAGACACTCAAAGGCTCACAAAGTAGTGCTCTTCAAAAGCGCTTTATCGCGGGAGCTTTCCTCCCACCTTCCAAAGACGTGCGCGTTAGGTTCAATGGAGACTCGAAATTCTGGAATGTTTGCGTGTCGATCTGCGCCTTGCAATCGTCACCCGAGAGCGCAAATGGCGTCGACTGTGTATTGATTAGTGTTTGTGTTGCGTTCTTTCGGCTTTGCAGGCGGCAACAAACTAAGGAACCAGCGGTTCCGTCTCAACTGGGCTTGGATCTCGCTGGAGAGGAGCCGCTACGTGGTGGACGAGGAGCTCAAGTTCCTGGAGGTGGTGCTGAAACGGCGAGGCTACCTGGGGGAGACCTCCTTCGTCAGTAAGTCCAGAGCCAGAAAAAAAATAAAATAAATAAAAGTAAGTCAAGAGCCAGAAAAAAAATAAATAAATAAGTCAGTCAAGAGCCAGAATTCTTTTTTTTTTTTTTTTTTTTCAGTAAGTCAAGAGCCAGAAAAAAAATAAAAAAATAAGTCAGTCAAGAGCCAGAATTCTTTTTTTTTTTTTTTTTTTTTTTTTTTTAGTAAGTCAAGAGCCACAACGTTAGAATTTCTCAACCAGGATTGAGTTTATAAAGTTTATTATTATCATAAACCTTCAATATATATTTTTTTTAAATCAACAAACAACCGTGTCGCATCTGCGGCTTTATTTACCTTCAACACTGGAGCGTATTTGTCATAACCGTGAGGAATCAAGTGGTAATTATCCAGAAAAAAGAAAAAAAAGTGGTAATTATTCGCCGTCCATTCCGTTGCAAAGCCGTGGAAATTCTCAACATCCTCATTGTCAACAAACATGATTTCTTAACAGTACGTCACCGTCGTCTCGTTACACTGCTTCGAATTCCTCCCGCGCCGTTTGTCAACCGCGTCATTTATTTCATAACTCCCGCCAACCTACCTCGGCTATAAATGCTCAAATCAAATTCCAGGACGCGCCCGCGTCACCCTCTCGTGTATATTCGGATGCATTTCGCCAGCTAAGAGACCAAGAATTGGTCAAAAACAAAACAAAATGACGTATCAGCTCTCCCGGCTCGAACGGTAAAAGCGCGCTCGTGCGCTCCTGACCTTAATGGGTTAATTTAAAAAAAAAAAGAATTTTGGTGCCACAATCCCACAAATATTGTCCAACTCCAACACATACACGACCTTTAACCCCTCTCCACGGGCCACCATTTACTCTGCGGATGCACAATAGCGCTCGGTGGACGTCCCTGGGAGAGGTCACCTGTGAGAGGTCACCTGCAATTGGCGGCGGCGTTCTAAACGACGCACCCGGCAATTTAGCGGCTGGATCGGAACAAACAAAAAATGCCAAAGACAATTGAAGCCGCTTTCATTAACAGTGTGTGTGTTTACCAAGCATTCGCTGTTTGTTTGTTTTTTTTTCCTTTTGGTGTCGCCATTAAGCGCCTATGAAGTGGAGGTATCATTAAAATGACTTCATGTAGAAGGTCAGAACCCGCGGCATCATTAACAGCTTCCCTCAAAGGCCTCACACTAATAATGCAACTCTGGAGGCCATATGCAAATTTCTGACCTTTGTTCAGCTCGCCGCACGCCTCATCTCGCAATTTGAAATGAAAAGCAACGGTCTCTGCGTGGATCATTAAAAAAAATGTGTCGGGAGATTGCGGCTGACGGGTGAGGTGCGAATGCAGCGTGTGAAATTGAAAAAGCTCATTTTTAATTACTTGTGAGGAAAAAACATTTAAAGGAATGTTTCAAATGAAAAGACTGCGCGATGATCCCCGTGTGAAAGGCTCGCAAATTAAAGCTAAACAAGGATGTGCAAATAAAGAACGTGGGCGGAAAATCTAATTGTTACGATTATCTGGAGCTTGGCTCGCTGTTTTATTAATGCCGGCGTTATAAATGAAATAAATTCCACTTTGAACTCGACGCACATTCCGTATTCAAAACACAGTCAGGCTGCTGCATGCATTCAAATTCACTAAACGGACTCAAATATTGAAACGTTCCTCCTAATCGTTCAGTTGATCAGTCAGAGGTTGCACCAAACAACGAAGTTGCCCTTGAATCGTAATTCATTCATCGTCTCCATTTTTAGACAGTTTGGACAATTTTAATTTGGTCCACGGAGGCGTGCTTCGATGATTTTGGTGCGGAAGAACAAGCTCACCAAACACTTTTGAGATGTGAGAGACGATTACCTTGGACACGCACCAACATCTTGTTGCAAGTTTTCCCCATTTCCCGTTCCGGCTTGAAAGTGGGGAACATTTTTCATTTCAGATCCTTCGTCCACGTATGCAGCTAATATAGAGTGTATGCTACAAACTGTTTTGCACAATATCCATTAAAAGTAATGACATTCTTGACAAAATATTAAGTGGAGTTCCTCAGAGAAATGCTGTGGGTCCACTACTTTTCTCTGCAAGTTTGAACTCTCCCCATCGTTGTGCTGGAATCGATCGACCGTGTGTCCCAATACTTTTGACAAGATTTTGTTCATCACCATCCAAGTAGATCAGTAATCAGTCAGACACAACTTTGTGTGAATTTCCTCAGAGAAACGCTTTAGGTCCTTTTATTTTTTTATTTTTTTATTTTTATTTTTTTTACTCAGGCAGATTTACATTTTTAATTTTTTTTTTAATTGTAATTAACTGCATGATTTCAATAGTTAACTCACAATTAATCACACATTTTATATCTGTTCCAAATGTACTATAAAATGTTTTTTCTAAGTTTCATACTCTTGTTAACATAAAAGTGGGGGAAAAAGTAAAATTAATAGAAATATGGCTGCATCATTTAGTTATCGATACAATATTTTCATAATTATTCATAAAATTGAGTTAAAATTAAAATGATGTACTGCACTGTAAAAAAAACAAAAAAAAACGAGTGTGATATTTATCTGTGTTGAGGTCATTTTTCTGCCACTAGATGGCCTAATTGCATTTGTAAGACATTAGTAGTCAGGTTTCCATCCAATTGTTTCAAATTTTGTATGCAAATTGACTGAAAATGCTCAAAACGGACATGCGACTTACGCCCGTTTCCATCTGTTCTTCTTTTGCGAATATTGAGAGGGGACTCCGCCCCTGTAGGTGGCGCTATACGCCATAAAGATGTGCTCTACCAGCAATTTAAAAGAAGATGACTAGGAAGCGCTGTGCGATGACGTCAAAATGAATGCGCTAATTTTGACACCCCTGTTTTGAACATGTAAAGAAAATAAATAAAAGAAATACAAAACTTGTCATCCATGTGGCAAGAACATCAAGTCAAAATTGGCTTTTGGTCTCGCAACAGACCTCACAAATGACCCCAAATTCCCCCAGTCACACGTTAAAGCCTGCTGGAAAGTTGTCCCAAAAGCACGCAAGCTGTTATGACGGCAAAGGGCCAAGCGTTTTTTTTTTTTTTCTTTCATCTTCACATCCTGTTGGCGAACGGCGTCTTAATACTTTTCTTGCCCATATGGCATACGAGCCCTTTGCGGCCCGCGGCCCTCGTCAGATCAATGAAGAGCGAGCGAGAACGAGCGAGAACAATAAAGCTGCCGTCCGGTGATGGAAAGATCGCAAACGTTGAAATGGGATAAGTCCGAACAATTTTGTCCTTACAAGCCCCTCAACAGCCATACCAGCTTTTATGTTGTGCATCGCTCACTCGATTGAGCGCAGCCTTACATTACCCCCGAGTGTGATTCGCCCTAAAGAAAATAACACATATTTTTCAAACATAAAGGTCAAAACATCTGCAGACCCGACGAAATGATCAAACATTTTTAGTTTGGACTCGATTTTACCGCTTGTACAAACAAAGCCTCGGACGATGATGACGCTCTCATCGTTCCATGAGAATAAATGAAGTGTCGTCTGTCGGTGTGATTTTTGAAACAGCTCCGGCTTGCCGTTGGAGTGCAGCGGGCGTCACCGCTTGCCATGCAGGAAGTGTGCCGAAGTTTCATGTGAATGCTAAGATGGAGCATCTTATCTCAGTTTGGCTGCGCGGGGGCCGCTTTCTTTCCTGTCTCTACTTACATATCAAAGTCCTCGCTTTCATTTCAAAGAGCAGGTGAATAAATCAGTTCTAGTCTCCCGAAAAGTCAAACGTAGTCATTTCCTGTGTACAGCCTGAGCGTCTTTCTTCTACAAGTGGAATTATTTAACGTTTTCTTTCCGCTGATCATTTATTGAGGCTGCAGCGCCATTGGCAACCGTGACATGTTTTTTTGAATTATTAAGATTGTTCTTAGGCCAATGAAATTGCCCTTTTGGGCCTTTAAACATGATCCAAATGGCACCAAATTTGGCGGACGCAAACAGGCAGTTATTCTTTGAAGTATCAGAATTTGGTCTTCAAGTTTGTTTATTAAGCAACTTTTAGGATTTGGAAAATATTGGAGTTAAAAAAAAAAATCTTAGTCAATAGACATCTTTGTTTCCAAAAATCGAACAAAAAGTTCTGGAATCCACGGGCAGTAGCATGTTTTCAAAAGTTAAATAAAAACGTAAACAATTGTTTTCTACAGTAAATAACATATTCTAAAATTTCTGTTACATTTTTACTCATGTTTGTTTTAATTTCAAACAACAACAGAAGGTGCAGAGAGTTCCCAGGGTCAGCAGCATCTCTGAAAATAAAAAAAATAAAAATATATAAATTTGAATTATTTCCCTGAAGTTAACACTTTAAAAAAAAAATGGATCTATCATCGGCCATATGATTCTTCAAAATGGCTGATGCCGATATTCGTCAAAATGCTGAATATCGGTGCCGATAATCGGTCCCTCCCTACTCTCATTTATTTGTATTTTATCTACATTCTTCTGTGGACGGGTGTTGTCCTTCATGCTAAAACAAATAAATAAATAAATATAATAATGTGCACTGAAATTGGGTCACCGGCACCAAATCTGAATTTAGAAATGAACAAGTTTGATCACATTGAGCACGAAAATGACCACGTGCCCAAAAACCAACAGCAAGTCGGCCAGTAAAGTTCAAGCTTTAGTTTATTCATTGGTTTGTTTTTTTTTTGTGCATTTGTGGCGGCCGGAATAATTGCCCTGCGGTGAGCCGCCATGTTTACTGCCAAAGCCCCGCTACGTGTTGTGTGCTCACTTAGAAGCGACAACGACGTCGGCGTGTGACATTTTACTGGCCTCGGCGCTCCCGCCGCGCCCGCCGCCAGCGTCGCAGCGACAGTCAAACGGCTCGCACGCCGAAGGTCAAACCCGGGCTCCAGACTGAGAAGACGGATAATTGGCTTCAGCTCCGCCATAACCCTCCGAGACGCGCCGCCTGGGACTGAAGATGGGCAGATATCGGACCAACTTCCCACCAATGGAGGCGCTGGGACTTGGCCCGGTCTTATTGATGACTTTGTTTACGGTTCGGTCAGCTGTTGAGAAGCCGCTGGTGTTTTTATGTGACAAATGTTGTCGGGGTAATCAAGCACTTTACTTTCAGTTCTGACAGCAGTGGAGTGAACAACACAGACGGCGGGAGCTGTTATCAAAATCTTGTAGGGTTGTAACTAGGGGTGTGCCAAAAAAAAATCGATTCTCATTTAGTACGATTCAGAATCCATTTTAAATTTCCCAAAATCGATTTTATTTCAATTATTTTACAGTCTTCCCTTTGTTTGTGTGTGCCTTTATTGGGAGCGCTGTTCATGTTGTGCCCGAATTGGCCACTGAGGGGCAGTGTGGTTCTAATACACTGTTAAGTTGTAGCCACAATAGAGAGTAGAAGGAAAAAGTCATGATCAAGTTATTCCAATAAAAATTGTTTTTTTTTGCAGTGTGGAACCGTTCCTTTCAGTTTTTGGATGTTTCCCTTCTCCAACACAGCTGATATATGATCAGCTCATCAGCAAGCTCTACATAAGCCTGATCACGATCCTGTTGATTGGAGCTTGTGCTGGAAGAGGGAAATGTCCAAAAGCTGCAGGACTCCGGCCCTCGAGGACCCCTGTGTTAGCCAAATAGCATAACTGCCTAAGTCATTTATCAAAAATCGACTTCCCCCCCCCCCTCTTATCTGAAAATGCAATTTGATCAACTATTAGGCTAAGGTAACCGCTCTTTGTTTGCATCCTCTGCAAAGGCATCGGCACCAAGGACGGAACGGCGCACAAGGACAAAGATTTCCGCGGCAAAGCTCAGAAGCAGGTGCAGTTCAACCCGGGTCAGACCGCCGCCACCTGGAAGGTCCGCATCCTGCCAGATAGCGAGTACGAGGTGTCCGAGACCTTCCAGATTGTCCTCTCCGAGCCTGTGATGGCCGTCCTTGAATTCCCAGAAGCCGCCAGCGTGGACATCGTGGACCCTGATGACGGTCGGTCGCTGGATTTCACCCTCTTATATACACTGTGAACATTTGCGTAATATCTGTTGTATTGCTGTTGGAGTATTTACTAGTACCTTGGCGTTGGTACGAACGGTGTGCACAATGAACTCGTTTTTAGAGTTGCGGACGAATAAGGCGAACTTACTCATTTCCTTTTGATGATCTTCTACTTAAAGACCCACTTTGTAGTCCTTAGCGCCATCTAGTGGTCAATGAATAGCATTAGAAGCACGCACACTACGGTGGCTCAGAGAGAACACATTTCGCAAGCCTACCGCCAATTCTTATTTTGCGTCAGCAAACGAGAATCTCGGCGAGCAAAGGCGACTTAGCAGCCGAAAGACCAAGTGAGCCGGAATTAGCCACAGCAGCTAACAAGAGCGGCTAGCGGGAGTTAGTCGGAGCCTTTGGCTGGAATGGCTAACAAGAGTGGCTAGCGGGAGGAGCTAGTAATAAAAAATGCTAGTTAAAGCTTGCGAGAGCATCTCAGCGAGTGACGGCGACTTGGCAGCCATTGTGAAGCCTGGCGAGCGACGCCGGAAGACCGCGCGAGCCGGAATTAGCTGGAGCAGCTAACAAGAGCGGCTAGCGGGAGTTAGTCGGAGCCATAGGCTGGAGTGGCTAACAAGAATGGCTAGCGGGAGGAGCTAGTAAGAAAAAAAAAGCTAGTAAAAGCTTGCGAGTGCATCTCAGCGAGCGACGGCGACTTGGCAGCCATTGTGAAGCCTGGCGAGCGACGCCGGAAGACCGCGAGAGACGGAATTAGCTGGAGCAGCTAACAAGAACGGCTAGCGTGAGTTAGTCGGAGCCATAGGCTGGAGTGGCTAACAAGAATGGCTAGCGGGAGGAGCTAGTAAGAAAAAAAAAGCTAGTAAAAGCTTGCGAGTGCATCTCAGCGAGCGACGGCGACTTGGCAGCCATTGTGAAGCCTGGCGAGCGACGCCGGAAGACCGCGCGAGCCGGAATTAGCTGAAGCAGCTAACAAGAACGGCTAGCGGGAGTTAGTCGCAGCCATAGGCTGGAGTGGCTAACAAGAATGGCTAGCGTGAGTTAGTCGGAGCCATAGGCTGGAGTGGCTAACAAGAGTGGCTAGCGGGAGGAGCTAGTAAGAAAAAAAAAAGCTAGTAAAAGCTTGCGAGAGCATCTCAGCGAGCGACGGTGACTTGGCAGCCATTGTGAAGCCTGGCGAGCGACGCCGGAAGACCGCGCGAGCCGGAATTAGCTGGAGCAGCTAACAAGAGCGGCTAGCGGGAGTTAGTCGGAGTCATAGGCTGGAGTGGCTAACAAGAGTGGCTAGCGGGAGGAACTAGTAAGAAAAAAATGCTAGTAAAAGCTTGCAAGAGCAAAGCAGAACTTGACAAAGGACGGGCCCGAATCACGGGAGTTCGTGACGACCACCTGCGGGCCCCAGCTGTGGAAAGTAAGCTGCGGTTGACCAGAGGTGGCAAATCCAGGTCCAGAAGGTAAAAACCCTGCGACAGTTTGGCTTTAGCCTCAGGTGCTAGCTAACTAGCTCCCATGATGCTCGTTTACCTGCTAGGGAGCTAGCCAGCTAGCACCAGTGGCTAAAGCCAAACTGTGGCAGGGTATTTACTTTCTGGACTTGGAATTTTCCACCTCTGCCGTTGACCCACTGGATGGAAGCACATCTGGGCTAACTACATTCAACATCATCTTCTCGTTTTTTTTTTTTAAATGAATTATTATTACCATTATTTTCTCTAATTATGTCTACCAGTACTTTAGCGCAGGCAAGAAACCGAGGACCTCTTGCAAGCAGATTGCGTCGTCGTAGCTAATGAAGTGGCAACTTTTAGGAACGCAATCCACGATGTTCATCCTGAAGTGGAGTCTGCCGGCAGAGCCATTTTCAACCACTTAGCGTTTAAGTATTTGGGGTCAAATGCACGGTGCGCAGGTAGGATGACCTCGCCACTCGCAATCACAGCAAATACGCCGTCTGTTGAATGCAGTGCGGCCATGAACAAACTACTTGGGAGTGAGTGGCAATTACACACTAGAGTGCGTGTGGCTTCTCAGGGGAGGGGGGGCAGGGGGGGCTTTGTGCGGCAAAATGACTAAAGCCAAAGAAATAACAATAGGATTTTATGAAAAGTATGGGATCGAGACGAAGTAGAAAGTTGCCAAAGTGGGCGACAACTTAAGGAGCAAGCTGACTTTGGCCAAGGGCTTCCACTTCAGTTTCCGAAAAAGTAGGATTAGCTTGAGAACTCGTTCGTAAAGCTAGCCGAGGTCATGTGAAATCTCATTAACTCATTCACTGCCAATGACGGCTATAGACGTCAAAAATTCATTTGAACTATTTCTATTAGTTTCACATTTTTTTTCCACTTTTGTTAACAAAGAGTATGAAAACCTAGGAAAAAAATGTATTGTAATCACAAATATAACATTTGTGATTACTCTTGAGTTAACTAGTGAAGTCATGTGATTAATTACAATTAAAAATGTTAATCGCCTGATACCCCTAATTAAAAAGAAATATATATATATGTATATATATAATTTTAAAAATTTGCGGCGTCAAACGATATATTTTTTTAATTGTAATTAATCGCATGACTTCAATAGTTAACTCACGATTAATCACAAATTTTATATCTGTTCTAAATGTACAATATATATATATATATATATATATATATATATATATATATATATACAGTATATATTGTAAAAATGCGACCTGAAAGAAACTTCCTTGAAAGTTTGACTTTATTTGTATGTCTTTTCTACCAAGGACTTGCCAGATGTAAAAAAAAATCCCGATCTGTTTACCGCGCTCTAAACCGCGCAAACATCAAACCTCCGGGAAGAACCCGCAATCTGGAGGATATAAATCTGCCCACATTAGGGTCAAACTTCCATGCTGAGGATATTCATCGGGGCACGACCGCGAGGAAGCGCAGATAAGCGGCGCCGCTTTTGCGTGTGGAACGGTCATGGAATAAAAATGGCCGAGATGCGCAACAACAACAAGTTGAACGTCTGTAAAACCTTCCGCTGCCGCCGAGCATACGCGAGCGCTGAGATGAGGAAGAGCGCGGCGTATAAATATGGAGATGCAAGTCTCAGGGGACTTTGCCGGCTGGAAAAGGCGGGATTGGCTGTCAACTATTTATGCAAATGAGCATGTTTAGCTGCTAGTTTGTCCTGCGCAACATCGGGCCCCTGGTGGACAATCGTCACGCAACGTGTCGACAACATGGGTTTCTTCTCTTTTTTGTTTTTCGATGCGCTTTGGCAGCTCAAGGAATCGAAAAAGAAAACAGTTTGTTTTACTGCGCCTGGAGCGGTTGTGTGTTGTCAAGGTCCCGTTCACGTGCATAATGACTGATGCCCACGCAAAAGGGGAACAAAGATGCATTAGAGAAGTCTTGCATTGTGATTGACATGCCTAATGAAGACATATTATGCGTTTTTTTTTTTTTTTTTGTTAACAGCTTTCTAATTAACTTCTGTGGCAAGCTTTTGTCAAGCTACCCCCGAGGATCAAGAAATGACAGCACACAGTAGTGCACTTTGCACATCATTATGCAAGGCTTGCGGAACTCAGCCCTGTTTTGAAGGGGCGGGGCTGTCTCGTGAAAACTGCTTTTGTTGCCATGGCGACCAAGTGGCGGCAGGAGGTGGTTCGTGCGGCTTTTACTTATGGAAGAGCAAAAGTGTCTGTAAAAAAATGACCCCGAAAAATGTCACCAACTTTTTCAATCAAAAATGCAAGTAAATATTTTTAAATGGATTTTTTGCACTGATTTTGAATCCCTCCATTTTCCTCAAGTGTTCATTAGGATGATAATGATAATAATAATATGTATTATATTTAGTAGCATTTATGAGTTAGAGGTTAGGCTCAGGAACAGATGGAATTATTTTCTGAAACGTCATAGCTATCAAATAAATTACAACGCATGGTAAAAAAAATCCGCATTGCGCAGGCTTGTATAAGTCAAACCAAAAAAAATTTCAATTTCTCAAAAACTTGATGGTCTACAAAAAAATAAATAATAAAAATTATTAAATTAACGTCAAAAATAAATTTAGGGACGCATAAAGCCATTTGTGGTTAAAAACCGTTGACAAATTTTTTCATATAATAATGTATACAGGTTTGTTGGAAATTAGTTTTGGTTGTCCACTACCTAAAATAAATGAATGCATGAAATGAAATTAAAATATATAGCATTATTATAAATAATATATAAAATAATCAAACTTGTAAAATGCTGACGTAAAATTATTTTGGGGATCATTGGGAATTACATTTAATCAAAATTAACAAATTAAATTATATAAGCCCTATAAAATTTATTTTATATAATTTTCATTTTGAAGAACTTTGCTCCGTCCACGTAATGCGAAAATCCAGGAATAATTGACACCCACTGATTGTATTGGAATAAACAATCCCCCAAAATTTTAATAACCAAAAAAGGGTTTTTCACAAAATGGTGGTTGCCTAAAAAACTATAAAAAGCTTCTTTTTTTTTATCAAAATATATAGAATTAATATATAATATATCTAGAATTGTTCATTTTACAAAATCTGAGAAACAAATCATTTTGGAGTGATCTCTTCATTTTCCCCCGGGGCTTCATATTTGATATTAAAATGTATAAAAAGTATTACAATACCACCGTAAAAAAAAAAAATAATAATTTGTGTGAATCTTGTTGTGTGCTCTTTCGACATTTGATTGTACGAGCAATGTGCTGCTACCCGCTTCATATTAAAAAGTGAAAGTTGTCTATTTCCTCTCCTGCCGGGAGTGCATATCGGAGTAAATGTTGTGTGGACGAAACACCCGATGGCGTGAGAAGTCCACGTTTTGCAGTGGAATGATTTTTGTCTCCCCCAATAGCTCATTGCACTTCTCATTCACTGCATCGCGCTCGAGCCAAATATATCGAGTGATGCGAGGACCAGTTGGAGTTTCCTAACGCTCGATTTTCCGATTTTCAGAGTCGTCCGTGTTCATCCCGGCGGCCGCGTACAACATCGAGGAGGACGTCGGCGAGCTGATGGTGCCGGTGAGGCGCAGCGGCGACGTCAGCCAGGAGCTGATGGTGGTTTGCTTCACCCAGCAAGGTAAAAACAAATTGTCAAATGCAAATTACTTTTATTATTATTATTAGTATCTTTTGTTACAAGGGCATTGAATGATTTTTTTCCTCTAACGTTCTCAAGTGAATTTTTAAGGGCTACAAATGATGATTAAAGTCGGCCTCGGCACAAAGATCCTCATTTGTCCTGATTGTTCTGAAACAATGGACGTCGTGGTCATATTGTCTGAAATCGACACTCCAACTTCCAAGTGTAATCATGTCTTGCAAAAGTTTTAGCACATAAAACCGGCAAAGTCGGCCTGGTGACAACGTTATGGGACACATGAGGAAGATGAAAAAAAAAAAAAAAAAGCCGTATAGAGGCAGACACACCAGAACATAAAATGAATAAAAACAGAAGAACAAGGTTGTTTAACACTCCTCTTATGTTCATTCCCGGGAAACACCATGGGTCACTTTGACCCGTTATTAACTACACTACTAAGCATTTGATTTCAATATGTGAAATAATAAACCACAAGAAGATGAAATACAGTTGCGTCTGTCTGTGAATTTAGCACTAACGTTCCTGGGTCAATTTGACCCGAGATGTGACTGATTATCTCTCTTGACCATGCCATGCAGAAGAAGTTCATACTTTTAACATGGGTCAATTTGACCCGCAACACAAAAGCAGAGTTGAACTTGAAAACTTGAAATGTGAATAGGCAAAAAAAAGTAATTATTTTGGAGATGAAGAGAAATTCAATAAAACCTCCAAAGCCTAACTATGAATTTCGCATATTCCTGGGTCAATTTGACCCGAGATGTGTTTGATTATTGAGAAGTGCCAGAAATAAGGGAGGGTGATTAATTGTGTATGTTGATCACGCCTAGCAGAAAAACCTCATACTTGAACTTCTACTTTTAATATGGGTCAATTTGACCCGCAACACAAAAGCAGAGTTCAACTTGAAAACTTGAAATGTGAATAGGCAAAAAAAGTAATTATTTTGGAGATGAAGAGAAATTCAATAAAACCTACAAAGCCTAACTATGAATTTAGCATATTCCTGGGTCAATTTGACCCGAGATGTGTTTGATTATTGAGAAGTGCCAGAAATAAGGGAGGGTGATTAATTGTGTATGTTGATCACGCCTAGCAGAAAAACCTCATACTTGAACTTCTACTTTTAATATGGGTCAATTTGACCCGCAACACAAAAGCAGAGTTCAACTTGAAAACTTGAAATGTGAATAGGCAAAAAAAGTAATTATTTTGGAGATGAAGAGAAATTCAATAAAACCTCCAAAGCCTAACTATGAATTTAGCATATTCCTGGGTCAATTTGACCCGAGATGTGTTTGATTATTGAGAAGTGCCAGAAATAAGGGAGGGTGATTAATTGTGTATGTTGATCACGCCTAGCAGAAAAACCTCATACTTGAACTTCTACTTTTAATATGGGTCAATTTGACCCGCAACACAAAAGCAGAGTTGAACTTGAAAACTTGAAATGTGAATAGGCAAAAAAAAGTAATTATTTTGGAGATGAAGAGAAATTCAATAAAACCTCCAAAGCCTAACTATGAATTTCGCATATTCCTGGGTCAATTTGACCCGAGATGTGTTTGATTATTGAGAAGTGCCAGAAACTAGGGAGGGTGATTAATTGTGTATGTTGATCACGCCTAGCAGAAAAACCTCATACTTGAACTTCTACTTTTAATATGGGTCAATTTGACCCGCAACACAACAGCAGAGTTAAAGTTGAAAAATGTGAATGAGCAAAAAATTTAATTATGTTGAAGATGAAGACAAATTCAATGAAACCTCTAAAGCTTAGTGAATTTATGAATAATGGGTCAATTTGACCTGAGGGCATGTTAAATAATCCAAAAGTGCCAGACCGAAAAAAAAAATCAAATTAAACCCGAGGCTTACCATTTCTTTGCAAATACGTGAAATGATGCAAAAAGAAAATGGAATCCATTGTCTCCTCCAAGTTGTAAGTGTGAACTATGCCAATCATTCATTTCCGTGTTGTCACTAGTGTCAGCCACTGGCACGGTGCCCACCACCGTGCTGTCCTACTCGGACTACATCTCGCGGCCGGAGGACCACCACAGCGTGTTGCGCTTCGACAAGGGCGAGGTGGAGAAGCCGTGCCGCGTTGTGGTCATCGACGACTCGCTTTACGAGACGGAGGAGAGCTTCAACCTCACCCTCAGCATGCCCATGGGGGGCCGCCTGGGCGCCCGCTTCCCCAGCGCCAGGATCACCATCGTGCCCGACACGGAAGATGGTAAGACCTGAAATAATAATAATAATAATAATAATGGAAAAGAACAAGCGGCGTGTCTGGTTGATGGTGTCTTAGTTTCGGATGTTAAAAGTCATTGCATCAGCATTGCCTTCTACAGTCATATTAGCATTTGTCTTTGATGTGTAGCACTCTCATCGTTTACATTTACATAAACTGACGTCGTCCTTTTTTCTCGGATTTTAATTTGGACTACAACGAAAGGGATAAAATAGCGGATTTGGTGGGGAGGAAATATAGTCCGTTATTTGCTGTTTCTTCACTTATTTGCAGAAACCAAAGCTGTGTCTTATAAAAAATATTGTTATGGCGCCATCTGGTGGCATCTTGTTGCCGAGACCCTACGTCGAATTGAGGGGAGGAGCTTCTCCTAGTCAGGCCATAGCTTTGTCTAATACAGAAAAGTGCTTTGCTGCCATCGGGTAGCATCTAAGGGCAATTGTTGTACAAACCTTTTTGCGTAGGTGACAATTAGTGTGGACCTCTGCGTATTTTTTTTTTACGAGATTTTTTTACGGAAAAATCGAGGAAGTGAAGACAAAGATGAGGAAAACTGTACCTGTCCATTTTATTTTCATGGCAAAATACCAATTAATGTAAGTTTGTAAGAATTTGAAAAGCCTCTTAGTTACCAAGTGTTTTGTGAACATAATATCTGCTATATTTATGGTTTAAATGATTACCGTAGACACTGTAACGGTTTTTGGGGTGAACCTCGTTACTTCGCAGTCGGGTTCGGTCGTGTTCTTCCATGAAGGGCGAGGGTCGACTGTACTCGCAAGTTTTCCTTATTTGCGTCAGGACTCGGTTCCGATCGCCCGGGAACATTGATTTCACTTGACCACCTTTCAAATGTACATTTTCATATTTGTCCAGCAGATTGCTCAAATTTCTCCGTTTCAAGCATGCAGCAAAACACTCGCCGATTTTTTTTTCTTCTTTTTTTTCTCTACTCTACAAAGGTGCGTTGCTTCTGAAGCTATTGATGTTGGTTGATGGCGCGTATGTAAAAAGGAATGTGTGTGCGTGTGCAGTAAAGGAGAAGAAGGAGGCACGTGGGTTTTTGATGTCGCAAATGCTAATAGTCAAGTTTGCCAAAGGATATTCACTTTTCAAAAATATACTACCGCTCAAAGGTTTGGGTTCACCGAGAAATGTACTTTTGTTTGAAAGAAAAGGACTGTTTTTCAATGAAGATAACTTTAAACTAATCAGAAATACGCTATGCATTGTTAATATTGTAAATGACAATTCTAGCTGCAAATGTGTTTTTTTGGTGCAATATCCACACAGTAAATTCTGTAGAGTAAATTTGACTATTTAGAGTGGGAACAAATAAAACTCAGTTTTAGAGTAATATTTACACTTGGAAGAGAGTAAACTAAAGAAGAAAAAAAAAAGTAATAAAAAAAGTAAAAGTCACTCAAGGGTTGATGAATGAACTCACGACCTTCAGCTTGGGAGACAACCGATCTACTCCCTGAGCCACGCAGCTCCTGCTGTGTGTTGGTATATCGCTCATGTCAGCTGAAATCTTCTTAACTCCAAGAATTAAGTCCAAGGGGCATAACTCAGATGGTAGTGTGGCAGTCTTCCAAGCTGAAAGTCGTGAGTTCATTCCTCAACCCTTGGGGGGACTTTTATTTTTTTCCCCCAATTCTTTATTTTACTCTCTTCCAAATGTAAATATTAGCCCATTTAGTCGATTTGGTCCCACTCTAAATAGAGTCAAATTTACTGCGTACATCGGTGTGTAGAGGCCAATTTCCAAGAAGGCTAATGGATATTAGAAAGTAATAATGAAAGTGCAATAATGTTAGAACAGGCTATTCCATGTGAGAAATTGCCCAAAAAAACACAGAATTGTCTGGGTGACCCCACAATTTTCAACGGTTGTGTATGTTCCGTAAATTAGCCTAAAATAGCAAAGCTACACAAGAACCGACAAGAAATAAAAAAAATGGCCTGAAATGATCTTTCTCCAGGGATGTGATTTTTCCGCTAATTTGCGGAATTCCGCTTTTTTTATCGCCCCCCCCCCCCCCAAAAAAAAATTCTGATTTTTTTTTTTATTATTATTATTTTTTTTTTTTTTATATATTTTTTTTTTTGTAGTTCATTGTGTATGCACATGACTCCGACAGATAACATCTTCTGCTATAACAAAGACATTTGTGGTATGCTCTAATATGAGTTACTTTTCATTTGGTCATGATACAATTATTTGTTCATGAAATTTGAACTCTTCAACATTATTTAGGTGTTAACTTAGTAATCACATTAGTTAGATGTGATAGTTTTTAAAAGCAAAGGCAGTCCAATGTTTTTGAATGTGACTGATTTTGAGTTGACTAAAACTGCCATTTTATATGGGATAGTTCAATATACATTGAAAATTTATGCTGTTGTTTTGTCTATTTCTTTGTCATGTGAGTGCATTGAAAGTACTTCAAAACACGGAAAACCCATGAGCGAGTGCCAGCGGCCCCCAGACCCCCGGCTAAATTTTCAGATAATTTCACTTTGGTCAAATCACATCCCTGTTTCTCTTTTTTTTTTGTATTGATGATTAATTTAAAAATATTCCTATAGTCTATAATATTTTTCCAGTCATTTTTTGGGAAACAACCGCCCCCAAAAATATTGAACAACAAGATGGCTGCCAATCATTGAGCAATGTCCGGGTGAGGGCGGCGCTGGCAATTTTGTGTCCAATTTGATTCCGACGTACATTTCAAAGAAAACACAGAAAGCCGCAAAGCCGAGCTGACAGTTAAGCCTAACAGTCGTCGTTTGTTCCTGTTGATTGCAATTCAGCGGGTCCTGATTGCAATCAGATGCAAACGCCCTCGAACCGAAAGCCGTTTTTTTTTTTTTTTTTATGACGCAAAGTCAAAGCTGGCGCTGCATCGTCAGCCTAAGATGGCAGAAAGTAATGAGCATGGCTAACCCCGTCTTCTCGCCGCAGCTTTGCCGGATTGTTTTCACCTGCAGCCGCCGTCTCGCTCGCTAACAGGCTTCAGGCGGCGTAACAGGTTCCCATGGAAGTCCGGCTTCAAGTGGATTTGTTTGACCTACTTAAGTAGTGAGGAGGAAGGAAGGAAGCTACGTGACGGGAATGCCGCCGTTCCACTGTAACCTGAGCGGCGGTGAACACGGGGGCATCGCGGCCTCTCAGGACGGCAGCTGGAAAACCGCTAAACCTTTTTAATGCGATGTGCGGCGCGGCTCGACTTGCTCCGATCCGACTTGACTGAGTGCGTCTCGAGGTAACACATCGGAGACGTCGTCAATTTCCCTTGTCGTTATTTACTGTTTTGTTTGTTCCCTTCCATTTTTATGGCGTTTAAAAGGAGCGCAATCACTTAATGGAATTGAAAACTCGATCTTGTTTGGCTACGAGGCTGCCTGTCACTTTTGGACTCTTTACGCAAAAAGGTCTTCGGGTGTAGATCATATCAACGCCCGCATACATTTAGCGAGCGTCCAATCGTGTTTACATGCTATCGGGGTTTTGCCGGCCTGTGATATATCTGGAGCTGCAATTATTTTTTATTTCTTTGGCATTGTCGCTTGGCAGTGTCATTTTTGTCCTCTTTTGTCATCCGGCTTGTGAATGGAGCTTTGATCGTGCTGATTTGTGACGCTTTGAAGTAAACGACGGAGGCCTTCGCGACAGGATTGTTTTGCGAACGACACCTCACTTTAATTGGCTGAGAATCATACACGCACAACTTATGCATTGCATAAGATGATACCCCAATAGTTCGGCAAAAATTGGTCGATTTTTTGCTGAGTTTTTCTCTTTGTTTTCACGGTAAACGAATACAACAAACAACAGTTTTCATGTTTTTTCTTGTTGCAAGGATATCTTGAACATGCTTCAACAAAAATTGTCGGCGACCATCAAAACTCTTAGCGAACGTTTTTGGGACCTTGGACGAACCCTGACAACAACAAAAAAAATGCTCGTTACATTCACAACAATTCACAATTATTCACTGCTCAGCAGGATACAGCCTTCAGGGACCAAAAAAAGAAGTTCATGTCATATTTTTTTTATAAATCATGTGATTAATTAGAATTATTTAATCAACTCATCACTCCCAGCCATTTTCACTGAAGCAACCCCCTTCGCTCCCGGCTGATTTATTGGATTTTGACAGATTTTGCAAGGCCCACACAATATTGTGTTTTATTGCTATAAAAACATGAAATCTACCAAAAGAAAGATTAAAGTTTATTCTTTTATCAGGAAAAAAATATATATTTGAATCTGTTTCTGTTTTGCAGCAATTAGCATTAGATTATAGCTAAGATTCATCATCATTCACAAACCTGTTGCAATGGGGAACAGGACCTTGTTGCAACATGGCCCTGGTTGATCTCTTATACTCTGTTGCCACCTGCTGGCCGTTTTTTGTAATAACTACCATTGCTTTAAGCGACCCTTTCAGGTCAGAGGCTGCATCAAAGCCTTCTGTATACTCTAGCATGAAAAATAAATCTATAAATAAATACGGTTTTGGGACCATGACAATATTTAAAATAGAACGTTTTTATACGTTTTTTGGGAGCAAATGAGTTAAATAATCACGTTATGCTCCACTTAGCCCACTTGAAACTATATAAACAGCTATTCGTGATGACATCAATACGTTTGGGCTCATGATTGACCTCAAAAGAGATGACGGTTTCTGAGATAAAACATTTATTGTTGATGTTTTACATGGTAGTCATTTGGTTTTTTCAGTTTAGGAAATACAACATGGAACCATGCAATGATAAGGTTTTTGCTTTTCAAATATTTGTATGAGACTTCTCAGCTATGAATATAAAACAATCAAATGAAACACGGGAAATATTGCTTAACTCAGCGTGCCTATTTTTCGACACATCACCACTCGTCACTTCACTGCCCTCTACTGCGTGGCCAATGCGGCTTCCGTTACCACGACAACCGAGGCCCGAGCTTAGAGGTCGCAACGAGGTAAGCGGTGTTGCTCGGCCAGAATCTCAAGAAGAAAAGGGGCGTCCATAACAAGTCAAATCATCAGTTTTATTTTCACTCATGGGGACGGCACTTCATCAGCGGGCTAATTACACTTTGTGTAACAAATCTCACACACAGATCCATTTTCTGACATGCTCACTGGCTTGCATAATTTCACACTGGACGGGTGGGCAGGCACTCCAGGGACACGTGAGGCACGCATTTAGTTCCGCTCGCATTGGCCTTTTGTTGGAACTAAACGGTAGCTGCTAATTAAATGAAATTTGTACACTTAGTACAAAAAGGCTCCCTTATGCCACTTTTAAATGGTACAAGCTTATGTTGGTAACCACGAAAGTAAGAGTTTTCAGATTTGAGTAGAAAAAGGTCCTCGGCTTACGACGGAACTGCCAAGCGAGGTTACGAATGGCGTGCAATCGACGAGTGTGTGCGGCGTCTCGGGTCATTACAAACCTTTTGCTGTGGGCTTGAATTATTCGCAGCTTTTTTGCCATGAGTTGTAGAGTTCCAATTATGGCTGACTAATATTTACAGTAGGGGTGTCAAAATGTTTGTGTTATTTGTGAGTTAATTTAAATGCCACAGATTTTTTTTTTTAACACACGATTAGTTGGAAAGCAACTCAGCAGACACAACCATGTCAAAATTTTGCATTAATATTTTAATTTAATTTAATGCATATATTTGTGGAGACTGGGGTCAAGTTGTATTTTTATACATATCATTATAAAAAATGTGCAGAATTTCACAAGTTAATACATTTTACAGATTAGATAAAAAGAAAAAAAAAAGCAATGAGCTGTCCGCAACGTCTTACAAGTGCAACTATGCCATCTAGTGGCAGAAAAATGACCACAACACAAATCAATATCACACTCGCTTTTTATTTTATTTTAACTATTATACTAATACTGATATTTTATTGTACGTTTAGAACAGATATAAAATTTGCGATTAATCATGAGTTAACTATTGAAGTCATGCGATTAATTACGATTAACATTTTTAATCGCCTGACACCCCTAATTTACAGTAATAATTCCTTCCTGCCGCCACTGATGTAAATTGTAAACGTCAATTGTGTTATTTTGTAACCCATTCATGAGCAATTTTTGACTGCTGGATTTCATAGCCCGTGTTGTACTCAGTTGGAGTTTTTCTCGCTCAATTCCGTAGTGCAAGCGTGTCGGTGTAAAAGTCGATCTCCCATCGATCGTTCTCGCATTTTCCACAAGCAATCGAAAGCTATCTGCATGACTTAAACGTCGAGCCACAAATATGTGGTGAATACAGCCTTGCGCGGTTGCATTTGGAGACAATAAGTGTTGCTCGGAATCGGCCCGTAATCGGATTAACTGCTCTCAGGCTGGCAACAGGCGTTATTGCTTTTGTTTGCTCCTCTTCCTATATGTGCAATCGTGAAGTCCCGCCCCCGGTGGATGTAATAGCCTAAAGGTGTGCGTACGTGCCGCTGAGTGGCAGCCGTCTGAGCCACAGCAGGAGTGTCGTGGTTCGTGCCACGTCTTCTTGTCATCAACCTGTCATGTCTAAAAAGTCTAATTAACCATAAACTGCATAAGTCATTTTTTTGTGATACATATTATTTATATATGATGTGTTTTGCTGCTAATAACGCTGTGAATTTCTCCACTGCGGGATAAAAAAAAAGGTGTATCTTATCTTACATGTGAACATTTAGATGAGGTAGCGGCGGTGTTGGGTTTGAGACAAGGAAAACGGCGTTTTTACTGTTTCGTTGGTATAAAAAAAATAACTTTTGTCTCCAATGTCTTGTAAGTCTTATAAGTAAGGAAGAGCAATAGACTTTTCTCATCAGTCTTGTGCTTCATTGTCAGGGCAATTGTAACGATTTGTTAAGATACAAGTGAAGAAAAAAAAACTTTCTTTACTAATTATTTTTTTTTTTTTTTAAATAATAAAATAACAGAAGAGATTGCAGGGTGCGAGATTAATGAGAGGGCCCGGGGCCACACCAAATTCACCCAAACAGGCTACCAGTACAAATTTTGTTAACAAATGTGATTAAATCAACGCATTCTTACTTTTTTAATGTCTAACTTTCAATATTTTGAATCGCTACTGCCACCTGTGGCCGAAAATGAAACTGCGCTCTCTCCTTCGCGTACACAATGCGCACAACATCACATCCGCCGACAAAGAACGGGAAATTTATGTCAGCGCTGCTACGATAATAATTTCACGTGAGGCCATCTAATGGTTGCTTCTTTCAACACGCACCGTCCCAGTAACGGGTTTTTTTACCTTATTGCTAAGCATGTTGATATTTGGAACGTGTTCCCTTACAACGGTGAAGCGGCTCCATCCATGGAAATAAAAATCCCCAGGGCACTTATGAATGTATGCGCTCCCTTGCTACGCACAAGCCGAGAGTCTCGCCGAAAGACGCAGCGAAGATTTGCCTTCCACGTAATGCGACCGTTTGTGTGGAAGACGACCGCGTTGATGACTTTTTGCACCCGAGCCGAATCAGCGGCGCAGGATTTGCTTTCCGAGCGCCTCGTTTCTTCTTCCCTCTAACTAGCGTACTTTCACCCACCGCGAGAGTGTAATTAAAATCTGATTTGTTTGGCACCGGCGCCGTGGCCCGGGAACTGAGATTTGTGGCTTCCGGGGAAGTTTGCGCTGGCGTGAAAGATGGCACGTTTGTTGTCTGTGGGAAAACAAACTGCCAAATGAACAAAGGGACCCGGCGACGCCGCGAGTCTGTCAGTCGGATTATAATTGTCATCAGGGCGGCGCCGCGGCTGACTGGCAACGTCGCCTCCGCGACGAAACAAAACGGGGATATTCACGCTCTGATTGTGAGGTGTCACAATCACGCCGCTTTGTTTTTAAAAACATGAAACTGCTCTCGCCACTCATTTGCATATCTTAAGGCCTCCGACTTGACTCTCGGCGCGCTATAGACTGCGCAGATTTGGCTGGGCTGGAGATTAAAGGAGCCCCGCGGATCATTATGGCGCTCTCAGGGTAATCCACACATTCGATCCGAGGAGGCACAAGGACACTGTGAAGTGGAGAGGCAAAGAAAAAGTCCAAGTCAAAGGGAAAAGTCTGCATTTTAAGAAGAAAACATGAAGCGGGAGACATCCATGTCTCTCCAAAGAGCAAGCAAGGGCACAAAAGGACACATGGAATATAAAAGAGGATCATGTAATTAGCCAGCAGTTGCGCGTGTGCGCTTGAACGTCACGTGCAGAACACGCGGTGCTCATTTGTTCCCATCAAATGTAGAAATAGACGCCTTCTATTTTCCTGATTCTTTTCAAATGTGGCAAGGAAACGGAATAACATCAGCGAGTGCCGAGTACCTCGAGCAAAGCCTCCCAAGACAGTCAATCCAAAATTCTATTACGTGTTTTAATGAACCAAAAAGCAAAGACTCGTGAGAAAGTCAAAGCAAGAGTTGGTTGCCCTTATGAGGAAAGACACGCAAGATGGTAAAGATGAAAGTCAAACACCGTTACTTTGTGTTAATAAACTGACAAGCAAAGGCAATAAAAAACAAAAGTCAATCAGCCTTACTTAGGATTCGTAAGATTCACGAGACGTTGTTTTAATGAACCGATGTGCAATGTCAGTCACCGTAACATCGTTTTAATAAATGATCACGCAGACTCACCAGACCGTGAACATTATCAAACCAATAACCAAACATTCATAAGACAGTGACGAAAAAAGTGGATTGACATTTTCTTAGCAAGATAGAAAAATCAAGTCAATCTCCCTTACTTTGTTTTAATAAACCAATTGGCAAAGATAGCAAAGAAACGTTGGTTTAATAAAATGATGAGCAAAGACTCGCGAGACGAGATGAAAGCCGATTGCCATCACTTTGTTTTAATGAACCAAAAGGCAAAAAAGATCACAAGATACTGAAAACAAAAGGCGATCACCCTAACTTTGTTTTAATAAACCAATTGGCAAAGATAGCAAAGAAAAAAGTGGATCCGACTTACGTTGGTTTAATAAAATGGTGAGCAAAGACTCGCGAGACGAGATGAAAGCCGATTGCCATCACTTTGTTTTAATGAACCAAAAGGCAAAAAAGATCACAAGATACTGAAAACAAAAGTCCATCACCCTAACTTTGTTTTAATAAACTAATTGGCAAAGATAGCAAAGAAACGTTGGTTTAATAAAATGATGAGCAAAGACTCGCGAGACGAGATGAAAGCCGATTGCCATCACTTTGTTTTAATGAACCAAAAGGCAAAAAAGATCACAAGATACTGAAAACAAAAGTCCATCACCCTAACTTTGTTTTAATAAACTAATTGGCAAAGATAGCAAAGAAACGTTGGTTTAATAAAATGATGAGCAAAGACTCGCGAGACGAGATGAAAGCCGATTGCCATCACTTTGTTTTAATGAACCAAAAGGCAAAAAAGATCACAAGATACTGAAAACAAAAGTCCATCACGCTAACTTTGTTTTAATAAACGGACTTATAATTGATCAATTCTGTCATAATTGCACCATTTTGGTGTCGACGCTGGACACCTTCACTGTGTTTGCCTCAATTCACCTTTTGTTGCGTCGTACAAACTCACGTTCAGGCCGGCCAGTCCAGCCTGCCTCCGATATCGGCAACCTTGAAAGCTTTAGCTGCGGTGTTGGCGTCAACGTCTTGTTTCACAACAGGCCCGCTCGGATGGACATCCGTCCTGGAAACGAGGGTTCCGTTCCCAGACGCAGACGGGCCACCTGCACTCCTTAACGTCCTTCAAACCGTTTGTCTGCAGACTTGCCCTTTCTTGCGGCGGTAATTACCGTTTGACATCGCCGCCGCATCCGGATGTGCGTTGAGCTGCTGTCAGAAAGCTCGTAGAACAAGACGCTACTTGTGGGATTGATGGTTTGATTGGCAGTATGTTCGACTCCGGTGTCTGAAGGTATGATTATGACTTGTTTTGCTGACAGTGTGTTTGTGTTTGGAGGAGCTTCTGGATGGGAAAGAAGTGCACACTGTTATTATTCTTCCCCTTCATTTTGTAAACAGATGTCCAAAGCACTTAAATGTACTGACCCGTTTTCAAGAAAAGCCCTTACTTTTTTTTAGAGACACAAGTGAAGACAAAATTGCTCTCGACTTGTTAAGATAAATTTAAAGACTCGTGACTGATTAGAAAAGTGCATTGCCCTTACTTTATTTTGACTGAAAAGCAAAGACCCAGGGAAGTATAATAAACTGATAAGCAAATATATATGTAACAATATAACAGTGTAGACAAAAGTAAATCGCCCTTACCTTGTTTTAATCAACCGACAAGCAGACTCACAAGACAGTCAAGTACGATGAACCCACAAACCAAGACGACCACACAAGGTTTATTACAAAAACTTTCTGTCACGTGAGGTTGCGCGTTAGGACCCAAAACAAGACACGACGTTGTACAAAAATGCAAAGTAACAACAAAAAGTCAAAAGTACAAAGTAACCACAGCAAACACAATATCATAACACATGACCTACGACCCAACCCAAAAACTGTCAAAAGTTTTGTCATCCTTTACTTTGTTTTAATATACCGACAGGCAGAGACTCAGATACGGTGACTAACTTTTACTTTTGTTTTAATAAACTGTCCACTAAAGACAGTACAAACAAATGCTTGTTTTTCTAATTTGGTTTTGATAAAAGAACTGGACAATGAACGTAATGTTTAGAGCCGATTATAGACAATAGAGGAATCATTTAATTAGACTGATTCACGTAAGGCAACGGAAAGTGGCTCTATTAGCTATTAAAGTTTGAATTCTTTTGATCACATCATCTATCAACACAGCAGGTTCAATGAAATTCTAGCTTGCCACTTATTGCAAGCAGAGAATTACCATCAGTATAAAGAGACGATTCAAATCGGAGACGGGGAAAAATGAACAATAGTTAACTCAATAAGACACGGCGGCCCGGAGCTCGCTTTTCAAAACTCGAGTGCCTCATTGTCGTCAAGAGTTGACATTAGCAGAGCAATCTTAGCGAAGCGCAGAGTGGGCAGGGGGAGCTTCTGCCAGGGTTCAATTCAATCTCACCATTAGAGAAGCCACTTAGCTCTGTGGTGCTGTCACGTAAAGTTCAAGTGGATTCATGCAGCCGGTCGGCAACCGCACCCCCGCCCCCCCTCCAACTCGTCCAAGGATGAAAGTATGCCTGATTTCCTTTTTTTCTTTTCTTCTTTTTAATGTCCACACGTGTGCGGCAGCAGAATTCTTTCCTGTGACACAATTGCAAAAGCAATTCAACAACAAACTTACCACGAAATTAATTGCAAACAATTGTTAAGAAAGTTTGAATTTGCCAGATCGTGACGTCTTTTGTGTTTCGATCGTTTTTAGTTACTTTAGTTAACGAAGACTAACAAAAAACGTCAACGATATAAAATAAAATCGAATGCCCTTCGTTTTAGTCTTTGGTAATTAATTGAATGCATGAGCCTTTGGGGATGATTTTAAGTATATTTATTTCGATATTAACGGGAATAAAGATGTTTGAAAGTGTGTCACACAGAAGTGATGTCATCGAGCAGCAGCCAATAGAAAAGCACCTTCAGATGATGTCGCGACGTGCTTGACTTTTGGCTCCAATTGCACGGCTCGCTTGCTTTTTCATTCAACTCAGTCAAAATGCAACACTAGGTAAGAAATGCGTTACTTTTTTCATTTTATTATGGTGTTTATTAAATATTGTGCACAAGTAAAAAACTTAAAAAAAAAAAAAAAACTAAACTAAAACTAAGCTTTTTTAAAATCTAAAACTAATTAAAACTAACTAAATTTTAAAAAACAAACTCAAAATGACATAAAAACTAACTTAAATAAAAATTATGAAACTATAATAACCCTGGTTTTGATTAAATATTGTGCACAAGTAAAAAAAATAATATTAATAATAATAATAAACTAAAACAAAGCTTTTTTTAAATCTAAAACTAACTAAATTTAAAAAAACTAACTCAAAATGACATAAAAACCAACTAAAATAAAAATTACGAAACTATAGTAACCCTGGTTTTGATTAAATATTGTGCACAAGTAAAAAACTTTAAAAAAAAAACTAAACTAAAACTAAGCTTTTTTAAAATCTAAAACTAATTAAAACTAACTAAATTTAAAAAAAAACTCAAAATGACATAAAAACTAACTTAAATAAAAATTATGAAACTATAATAACCCTGGTTTTGATTAAATATTGTGCACAAGTAAAAAAAAAAAAAAAACTTAACTAAAACTAAGCTTTTTTTAAATCTAAAACTAATTAAAACTAACTCAATTTAAAAAAAAAAACTCAAAATGACATAAAAACCAACTAAAATAAAAATTACGAAACTATAATAACCCTGGTTTTGATTTGGTGAAGCAGCATGTGGTTCATTGCCCGAGACTGTTCTCATGTGCTGCCGTCCAAGTAACAGTAAACGATTGCTGGCTGTTTATGTAAGATTGACAGCGTCTGTTTTGGCAATCATGACGATGCAGCATTCCGTGTCTGCTTTGGACAATCTCGACGTTTATCTGCAAGGAACAATAAGAAGAGAATAGGAAGCTTTCGTGCTTGTCCCGCAACTGAGAAAAATGGAGTTGTTTTTAGAATTAATGAACACTTCTTGGATAATTACATCCCCTCGCATGCGGTCTATATGCGGCTAATCCGCGTTTGCATTCAGGTAACCGGAGATGCTTTGCAGGTTTACCTTTCACTTAATGAGTCGTAGCGCTTTGAAGCTCTCCGCCGTCGTTGCCGCCGATAATCCGCGTGGAGCTCCCTCCGGCTGCCAGCCCGGGTCTGCTACATGATCTGATTACTCCTGGATGCAGGCAGCCAAAACCCGTCTTTGTTTGGTTTCTCTGTGGGGGGAAACAATCTGGCACCTGTCAGAACTCTTGATGCGGCGGCGCTCGCTCGTCCTGCCAAGTTTGCAGGGACAGACGCGAGCGCAACTCGTTTTGTCCTTTTGCCGGCACTTTTGGGATGGCGTCAGCCGGGCAGATGGTGGCGGAACTTGAAAGTGGAAATGCCGAGGATTTACCTTGAATGTCTCGATTACGTCTTGGAAGGAAAGAAGTTTTCATAAAAGGATAGGAAGTTTTTTGGGGGTCATGTCAAGGGACTGCCGTAATTAGATGTCGTATTTCTTCAGCGTACTCTATGAAGCATGTTTTCTTAAAATTTACCGTTAATAGCTTTTTTTTCATCCCTCTTTTATTTGGGGTGTAATTTCAGACCACTGAATGGCGCACAATTTAGTTTGAGACAATAGAAAATGAGAAACATCTCGTTTTTGTTGAAAATGAGTATAGGTCATCCTCTTCCATCCTGCTTTTTACCCCTACAGAAAGCAGCGGTTTGTTTTATAATGTGCATCGTTGTGTGTGACTATTGATGACTATTGTGAGATGATAAATTGAATTTGCTACATTGGAAAATTCATGTTTTGGTACTGTAAAAAAAATTTGATTGGTACACTGTTAATGTTCGTACAATAATTTTGTTATCCATTACACTTGCTTTCTCAGTTATATGTGTTAATGTGTTGTTGTTGTTTTTTAGTGTGTTTTAAGTGTCGTAAATGCTATAAAAACATGCCTGAGGAGAATATAAACGGGGTATCGTGTCGTTCACTGATTGCGGGATGGCCTGAATTACAACCCACGAGATGCAGAAGGGATTACTGTATTTGTATGAAAAACCCTTCTAGGCCATAAATATCAGGCGGTCAAATGAAAAGCAATAAAAATCTGGCATTAACTGCCTTCCTGTGCCCCGTTTTCGTACGCCACTGTGCAAAACTATTTCACTGCGCACCGTTCGGAAACCTGGAAAGTATCGGCGGGGCGCGCCGGAACAAAGCACGCAATCGTATCTGCGACCGCTTCCTGCTGACAGTTATCGGCCATGTTTGGCAAAATTATTATCTCTTTATTTCCTCTTGTGCTTCGCTTCCCTCAGATAACCTAATCTTCACACAGCCACACACTCGTATTTTATTCAACACTCTCTCCTCCCACAGCACTCCGATCCCCTCCCCTCCCCGATCCCCTCCCCTTCCCCGATCCCCTTCACTCAACGCCACTCGCTCACTGCACACACACACACACACACACGCACGCACGCACACACACGTCGCCACCGGTGAAGTAGCCTCTCCAAGGTGCTCGGTGCCATTGTCATGGAAACAACAACTGTGCCCATGGCCATCGCCATTCATTCCGTGGTGTTTATTGCCACGTCTTTCAGGGGCGCAGCCGACCGGCGGCCTCCTCCAATTTGTCATCGCGGTGATGATGCATGTGCGCGTTTGCTAACGAGAATGGAACACACGGGCTTTGTTCTCTTTGCGGCAGCGTATTAGAAAGCAGACGACGCCCAGCAGTTTGGGCCAATAGAACCGTTTCGGCTTGCCCTGCATTGGACCAACTTGTATGGGTCAGTTGAGCCCGGCGCAATATGCTTTGGAAAGGAAAACGCACGTCTGACTTGAGGCTCGCTGCATGTTTGTAGTAATAGTTTTGCATGTGGACTCTGAACACAACATCTTTTTCTTTTTTTTTTTTTGATCTACAAAAGTCACCTTTCTCCGCTCATCTTTAATCATCAGGTTGCTATGGCAACAGTCAGTATGGATTTTTGGTAACATTCACAATGTTTGACAACGGAATTATATTTGGTTCCTCTCGGGTCAAGTGCAAACTATTCCAGGACGCTTGCTTGTCCACAGATTTGTTTGCATTTACAGTGAGAAGTTCCGACATCATTTGAATTTATTTCACTCCCAGCCACTTTCACTGAAGTAAGCCCCTTCGCTCCCGGCTGCTTTACTGGATTTTGACTGATTTTGCAAGACCCACAGAATATTGTGTTCAAAAACATGGAAGATTAGAGTCTTTTTCTTTCATCAAGAGAAAAAAAGTATATTTCTATCGTGTTTCCATTTTGCAGCAAGTAGCATTAGAATATAGCTAAGCTTCATCGTTATTCACATTTAGTGTTGAAAGCACTGTCAAAAAGAGCTTGTTGCGCTCTTATACTCTGCTGCCACACGCTGCCCGTTTTTAACTACCGTCGCTTTAAGCCACCTCATCATGTCAGAAGCTGCATTAATATGCTCTTGCATTTAAAAAAACATATAAAAACGTTTTTGGGAGTGACGGATATAGTATTAAAAAATCCATGTTTTTGGGTTTGAATGAGTTAATTACACTTGAATGGAATGTTTTAAAGGAGGGACCCTCATGTCCATTTTCTAGACCACTTGTCCTAATTTTTTGCTTCTAAAAACAAATGACCAATTATTCACCACAGTGTTTGATAAATGTTTAAATATTTAATAGTTTAAATAGTTAAATGTTTCCATTTTACTTGGACTTCAATTGTATCTTTTCATATCTAGAAAAGCTTAACAGAATTTAAAATGAATTCGATAGTAGTAGTGGTAATCTCCATCAACTGTACAAATATAATTTTTATTTTATGCCGCGGGCCGCTGAAAAATGTTTGGCGGGCCACAAATGGCCCCCCGGGACATCGCTGCTTTAGAAAAAGCTGTCAAGTTTTACAGTGGAAGAATGTCATTTACGGCGTATTTATTGCTCAAATATAACCTGAATCGTATATAATGTCATTTTTAATGCTTGCGGATGGAAACCCCCCTCAAACAAATAACCAGGAAGCAAGACAGTCATTTTAAAGTCCTAAAATTACAGTGTGAACTCAGCAGAACCATTTCCTTCATTTCTCCTGTAATAAGCGTCATTTTTACACAGCGTGCTTCTGTTTTTGCCCAATTTGAAAACTGTTGTCAGGCAGCCAAGAGAAAATTACAGCGAGTTTCGCATCCTGATATTTACCTCTGTCTTCTTTTCTTTCTTTTTTTTTTTTTACAGCCCCCGTGTTCTACTTTGGCGAGACCAACTTCCACGTGGATGAGAGCGACGGCTTCGTGGAGGTGCAGGTGTGGAGGACGGGAAGCGACCTGTCCAAAGCCGGGACCGTCACGGTGCGCTCGCGAAAGACGGATCCGGTCTCGGCCGAGGGTACGTGTCCCGGCAGGTTTTGGCTTCGGTGCTAAGAGAAAAGTCAACAAAAGGCTCAAGTTGTCGGCTTTTGTGTCCGAGGTGGTTCCGAGGTTGGCTATGCGGGGGGACTGACCTGTGGAATGTCAACAAAGCTCAAGGCTCCGTATTAGGCTCTTATCTTTTTAGCATATGCAGCCCTTTTGTGACAACAACTCAGTTTTGACGAAGGACGAAGCTTTTGGAATTCCTTGCGATTGTTGGTTTGCACACAGCTTCTATTGTCGCATCCCTTCCATCCTCGTCTGAACCGACTCTTCAAAGTGAGCGTGTGAATGAGCATATTTGCGGGCTGTCATGCATACAGCCAAAGCAGCAGGTGGCGCTGTGACGCTAACTGGTGGAGATTGGATAACAGCAATGACGGAGCAAGAAAAGAGAATCTTTTTTTCTTTTCTTTTTTTTGGTGTGCGTGCGTGTGAGTTTGTGCTCTGGTCAAATTGATTATTGAGATGGTGTCATGTTGCGGGTTTTCACCGACTGTGTCACAGCCGGGTTCGGAATGTATTTGTGTGGATGAGCGGGGGTTTAGTGTCCATCAATCCCATGAGCACCCTGTCTTGTCAATCACGCGCATTTTTGATGTCGGACAGCTGGAGCGGATTACGTGGGGATCAGCCGGAATCTGGACTTCGCGCCGGGCGTCACCACGCAGACGTTCCGCGTCACCATCCTGGACGACCTGGGCCAGCCGGTGCTGGAGGGCCCCGAGAGGTTTGAGCTGGTACTGCAGATGCCCGTCAACGGAATCCTCGGGGAGCCCGGCAAGGCCGTCATCCTCATCAACGACTCCGTGTCAGACCGTGAGAGAGGACCTTTAAATATGGATCATGCTTCCATTATTATTTATTCATGCGCTGTGGGCTTGTTTTTTTTTTTTGTGTCCAGTGCCGAAGGTGCAGTTCCGTGACGCCGTTTACGTGGGCACGGAGAAGTCGGGCCGGATATCGGCGACCGTGTACCGCAGCGGCGACATCAGCCACAAGTCCACGGTGCGATGCTACAGCAGGCAAGGGACGGCCCAGGTCATGATGGACTTCAACGAGAGGCCCAACACGGACGCTTCCGTCATCACCTTCCTACCAGGTGGCCTGAAACACAAATGGCGGCGCGAGCGCTCAGAAACGGTAGCGACAGATCAGAAAATGCGCAGGTTGGATTGACAGTGTCGGAAAGGTATTCATTTAAACTCAGCTAAAAAATGTCGCCTACATATTAACATTATTATTATTATTAATAATATTAATATTATTAAGGATGTTCCTATTAATTTTTGTTGATTAATTATTTTAAGATTTAAGATTATAAAAAGTTTTTCGTAATGGTTAAATGATTTAAAAAAAAACACTTTTTTTTTAAATCTAACATTTAAACTCAGATAAATGTACTTACTTGCATCGTACGTATATATTACAAAACTTAAATTTTTTCCTTAAATTTGTAAAAAAAAAAAAATTGTTCGTTAATGCATTTAAATGCTTATCATTAATTTTTATTTATTAATTGGCTGGAACAATGACATAATTCTGCTGCCTTCTTTTTGTGGTCTGTGGTCTCTATTTTAATTAGTCCTTTGACTTTCACTACAGCATGAGACGCCACCTATGTTTCATTGTCTTGGTTTTAGTATTTTTTTTGTTTTTAAATGATCTTAAATTTCACTGTCAGCACAGTAAAATGGATCTTTGACGTCTATAGTGGTCAATGGCAGTGAATGAATTTATTATTTTGATTTTTATATATGTTCAGTTTGTTTAAGCTGTGGTTGTTTCTTAAAAAAAAAAATGGGAGTTAAGTTCTTGGTCCTCGTCAGACTGTCCAGGTTAATAAAAATAAAAAAAGTTCCCAATCATGTAAAAATAATAATGATGAAGTGTGTGTGTGTTTCCTCAGGGGAGGTGGAGAAGCCTTGCGTCCTGGAGTTGGTTGATGACACGCAGCACGAGGAAGAGGAGGAGCTGCGTCTCGTTCTGGGAAGCCCAAAAAGCGATTCTCCCTTTGGCGCATCCATCGGACGGCAGAACGAAACACTCATCAGAATAAAAGATGACGCCGACAGTAAGTACCATCATATTTTTTCCCCCCGTTATCCGACATTAAGAGTAGCTTGTTTTTAAATCTGCTACCAGTTTCTCGAGGAGTTTGTGAATTTTATGTGAAGCAGATTCATTTATGTTTATAAACTGGCTGAAACCAGAAAACCTACTCGGGTGTCCTCGATTTGTCGCCCCTGCGCTTTGCAGAGTCAGTCATCAAATTTGGCGAGACCAAATTCAGTGTGAACGAACCCAAGGAACGAGGCCAACTGTCCGTGGTGAGAATCCCCGTGCTGCGCGTGGGCGACTCCTCCAAGGTGTCCGTCGTCCGAGTCCATACCAAAGACGGATCTGCTACCTCGGGGGAGGACTACCATCCCATATCTGAGGGTGAGCGACGGGCAGGATTATGCTGGGATAGCAACCAAGGAAAGAGTTTTTTTTTTTTTTAAATCCTCTCTCCACAGAGCTCGTGTTCGGAGAAGGTGACACGGTGTGCCATGTGGAAGTGGAGGTTTTGTATGACGGCGTCAGAGAGATGAGGGAGGCCTTCACCGTGCACCTGAAGCCAGATGAGAACATGGTGGCAGAGACACAGGTACGCCACATTTGTTAAAAATTATTTATATATGTTTTGCCATTCGTTCCCTCGATAGAGCACCGACACTATTTGTGCATTCATTTGCATGCATATTGGAAGGCACGGACGGGAGTCGACAGGATGACTCTTAAGGGTGCATTTTTGTCATTTGTGATGACTTTTCCAGCTGGTTATTATTATAATTGTATATCATTAAATACAATTCCATATGGATGGTAAAGAAATAATGAAAGCAATTATTATTCTGCCTGTAATGTTCACGGGTCAATGTGACCCCACCGTATATTTAATCCAAAAATAGCCAAAAATAATACAATGCATATTCCTTTAAAAAAAAATACTTTAAAAAAAAATGTATTTAAAAAAGTATATCAGAATCAGATTATTCATATTGAATTTGACCCACAAGTGTCACGGATTTTAATAAAATTAAATCTATATGCTAAAAAAAATACTAAAATATAACACAATGCAAATGTTTTAAATGTTTTTCTTTTTTTTTTCTTTAAAGAAAAAGAATAGAATAAAATAACATGAGTTATGTTTTCCTTTAAGTGTTGATGAACCAATGACACTCTTTTAATTGAATAGATAGACAGACAGACAGACAGACAGACAGACTGAAAGCTAGCATGCTTGCTAGCTAGCTAGCTAGCTAGACAGATAGACAGAAAGCTAGTTTGCTCGATAGATAGATGGATATATAGACAGACAGACAGAAAGCTAGCGCGCTAGCTTGCTAGATAGATAGATAGACAGATAGACAGAAAGCTAGTTTGCTCGATAGATAGATGGATATATAGACAGACAGACAGAAAGCTAGCGCACTAGCTAGCTAGCTTGCTAGATAGATAGATAGACAGATAGACAGAAAGCTAGTTTGCTCGATAGATAGATGGATATATAGACAGACAGACAGAAAGCTAGCGCACTAGCTAGCTAGCTTGCTAGATAGATAGATAGACAGATAGACAGAAAGCTAGTTTGCTCGATAGATAGATGGATATATAGACAGACAGACAGAAAGCTAGCGCACTAGCTAGCTAGCTTGCTAGATAGATAGATAGACAGAAAGCTAGTTTGCTCGATAGATAGATGGATATATAGACAGACAGACAGAAAGCTAGCGCACTAGCTAGCTAGCTTGCTAGATAGATAGATAGACAGATAGACAGAAAGCTAGTTTGCTCGATAGATAGATGGATATATAGACAGACAGACAGAAAGCTAGCGCACTAGCTAGCTAGCTTGCTAGATAGATAGATAGACAGAAAGCTAGTTTGCTCGATAGATAGATGGATATATAGACAGACAGACAGAAAGCTAGCGCACTAGCTAGCTAGCTTGCTAGATAGATAGATAGACAGACAGAAAGCTAGTTTGCTCGATAGATAGATGGATATATAGACAGACAGACAGAAAGCTAGCGCACTAGCTAGCTAGCTTGCTAGATAGATAGATACAAAATCATTGTTTTAAAGAAAAGACAGCAAAGTTGAGTTATTTGATGCAATAAGTTTTTTCAAACTTTAAACCGCTCAGTTGAACCCACAACACCACAGAAGGGTTCCAGCATACGATTGAAATTCATTTTTTTACAGAAAAATTTCAACAAAAATGCCTTGAAAACTATTATAAAAGGCTGTAAGGAACGTGGCGAACCCCAACTCCCAAACATCAGGCAATGCGAGTGAGCAGAATGAGAGCAGCGGCGTGTTTATACACATGAATAATACATACATGTGCACAAGTCAATAGCAAACTGTACGTGAACAAATACTTTGTATGCAGAATGGAATGTGAACAGCGGGAACGATTCAACTGAACGGCGCCGCATGTACAGCGAACGTTGAGCTCTCGATGTGTTTGTCACTCGCCAGCTGACCAAAGCCATCGTCTACATCGAGGAGAGCAACAGCATGGCGGATGTGACCTTCCCCTCCGTGCCCAGGGTGCTTTCCTTGCTTCATTACGACGACATGGACAAGCACGGAGACTCTCCCGCCGTGGCCGGCTATCCCGTCGTTTGTGTCACCGTACGTCTCCGTCCGGAATCATCCAGTCGACCTTTTCACAATGTTTTGAAATCAATCGGCAATAGGCGACTGTTGGGCGGTGAAAAAGGTGTTAAACTGTTAACGATGACAACATCTCAAAAGGTTTCTGCTTTGTTTTTTCCTCCATTTTTCAATTTTGTAAGATGTTAGTGGTGACCTCGAAGAAAAAAAAACGTTATCAAGCTTTCTTGTGGAAGGCATTTTTCACATGTACGTTAAATAGAGGTGTCAAAATTAGTGTGTTCATTTTAACTTTTAAAGTTCCTATAACGCCACTTTTTTTTTTAACGCCCTTTAGTTGGAAAGCATGCACTGTTGGAATTCCAGTCGAGTTGTATTTTACAATTTTTAAAATGTGCAGAATTTCACAACTTACGTCATGTTAAAGATTAGATCGCTCTTAATATGAAAAGAAAAATGCACTGAGCTGCCACCGACGTCTTATAAATGCAATTATGCCATCTAGTGGCAGAAAAATGACTTCAACACAAATCAATATTACACTCACAGTATAGTGCATCTTTTTAATTTTAGATAAAAAAAAAATTAAATTACTGTATCAATGACTAAGAGATGCATTCATATTTCTATTAGTTTAACATTTTTTATCCAATTTTATGTTAACGAGAGTATGAAAACTTAGAATACAATTTTTATTTTACATTTTATTGTAAATGTAGAATAGATATGAAATTTACGATTAATCCTGAGTTAACTATTGAAGTCAAGCGATTAATTACGATTCAAAAAAATTAATCGCCTGACACCCCGAATGTAAAATAAAAGATATGATCAGGTTGTCTTTGAGTAATTTAGTCAAACATAATCAATAACCTGCTAGCTAACATTAGCTTTATAGCACGGTATCAATTTCAGCATCAGTGCACATCTGTGCCACCACGTCTATCCATTCATCCATTTTCTTAACCGCTTATTCCTCACAAGAGTCGTGGGGGTGCTGGAGCCTATCCCAGCTGCCTTCGGGCAGTAGGCGGGGTACACCTCGAAACTGGTTGCCAGCCAATCACAGGGCACACACAGACAAACAACCGTCCATACTCACAATCACCCCTAGGGACAATTTAGAGTGTTTAATCAACCTGCTGTGCATGTTTCTGGAATGTGGGAAGAAACCGAAGTACCCGGCGCAGGCACGGGGAGAACATGCAAACTCCACCCAAGAAGGCCGAAGCCCGGACTCGTCTATTCTCAACCAATTTGCTTGTATGAGAGCGCCGATTATGAGGAGGACCCAGATGCAGAATATGGTGCAGAGAAATGTATTAGTTTGCGGTGAATAGCCGTGTCTGGAAAGAAAGTATCCCGGTTGGGGAGGGCCAGAGAGATGCGGGTGCGGGGTCGATGCGGGAGTGCAAGGAAGGAGAGCAAGAGGCAGGCTAGGATGAGAAATGCAGACGCGGCAGAATCAGGAGTCAGAATTCACACTCCAATTTTCAAGTGGATGTTTGCAGCAAACTCTATCATTTAAGAACGGGCAGCTGCTGGCTGGCTCCAAAATAAAAATAAACAGCAGAGATGGCGCCATCTCTTGCCATCCGCAAGTCAAAAAAAATTGTTTTCGTCTCCCCGCCACAGGCGTGCAACCTGAAATACCCGGACTACGACAGAACGGGCTCCATCTGCGTGAGCGAGAACATCAACAACACTCTGACGCGCTACCGCTGGCTCGTCAGCGCCCCCAAGGGCCCGGACGGCGTCACCGGGCCCATGCGCGAGGTGGACTTCGACACCTTCTTCACCTCGTCCAAGCTCATCACGCTGGACTCGGTCTACTTCCAGGCGGGCTCCAGGGTGCAGTGCGCCGCCAGGGCCGTCAACTCGGACGGCGACGAGGGGCTGGAGCTCAGCAGCCCCGTGGTCACCATCAGCACGGACCAGGGTCAGGCTGCCAATTACTTTGTTGTCTTACCTCCCCCAAGGAGGCTTTGTCTTTCTGTTATGCTTTCATTTGGAATCAAGTCTGGGTTTTTAACAAGGCCTCAGTGGTCTTTAAAGGAAGTTCCCAGTATTTTTGTGGGGCAAAGAAGCCACACATTGATGACATGAACAAAAATAAATATATATATATATATATATATATATATAAATAAATACTTTATATTTTTAAGCACATATTGATGGATCCAATAAAAAATATATATATATATATATATTATTATTGTCATTATTATAGCATGCAGATTACATTAAATGTTATAGATTTTTGGTTAGAATCCATACATTAATGATGTCCACTACTTTCTGGGTTACTTTGAACCTGAAAAGAAAACCAAAAAAAAAAATCGATGTTTCTTAACAAATTAGAGCATAAATTAACTTTTTGAAAATAGTCCAAGTTTTCATGGCGTCATTAACAAATTAGTATCAAACAAAATCTGTATTGTTTATCGTAGACAAGACTTATTTATGACTTTGTTAGGAAATTAAATGTCGCCAATAGATTTTGGTTGGAATGAATACATTAATGAGGTCATAAAATATTCAAATTAAAAAGCCGGAAAAAGCACGATGAGGGATGTTGCTTTCTGGTACGTTTGTTGTTCTCATTGCTTTTTTGGCAATCAACCACATGTTTACATTATTTTAAAAATAGAATATATGAATCCCTTTGTTGAAGTTTGATCAGATATTTTTCCATGGCTTTTTTTTTTTTTATGTATATACAGTCCATATACTACAGATTCATATCTTTATTTCAAAGTCCCGCTTGGATCTGATCCTGAGTATTTGGCAAAAAATGAAAAATGAAACCCCCACTGAACATGTTCAACATGCCAAATCGTTTCTTTTAATCTGTTGTGCTTATGAAGGATCTAATTACAATTGATGTCGTGAAGAAAAGAAAAAAAGAATGCGGCTGTGGGTGGACTCGCTTCCCGCTATTTGATTGCTGTTTACTTTTTGACTTGACGGGCGATTCCGCTCTCTTGCGCTCTTGTTTGTTATGGAAATGCCAGCGTACGACGAGCAGCTGCCGTCGCTGCTCTGAGAACTGAAAATCATTTCTTTCTTTCTTTCTTTTTGCAAGCTAACCAAACGTTTGATGTTTGTTTACGGCCGGTCGGCAGGCATGTGCCAGCCTCGCGTGGCGGGCACGGTGGGAGCCGAGCCCTTCTCCGCCAAGCTGCGCTACACGGGAGCCGACGACCCCGACCATCCCAATCTCATCAAACTGACTGTCACCATGCCTCACATTGATGGTAAGGGCACTAATGTGAAGTTTTTTTTTTAAATACTTTGTCCTTCACTCCCAAAAACGGATTTATACACTCTAAAAACAGTTGGGTCAAAAATTGGGCTGGGTGTCGATTCGATTTCGATTCACAAGAGTTCAGTTCGATTTTCGATTTTTCCCGATTAGATTCACTTCAGTCCAATCTGAAATTGGTTAATTAATTATGGAACATCAATTATTCTTAAATATCAAATATCAACAATAAACAAAAAAAAAAGCTCCACAAACATTAAATTCCAAATTAAATTTTGCACAAGCAGTAACTGGCTTATTCATGAATGAAAATAACGTGTTATAATCACTTACGTGTTACACAAACATTGACATCAGCATGGATGAGATGAAAATGTTTTCCTAATTCTAATTCAATAATTGTAAAATATAAATTAAAAGATTCGGAATTGTCATAAAGTGTAATAAGTCGGGTCTTTCATAAATGTAAGAAAACACTTTTAAATTCATGAGAATAGTAAATTTCAAGAAAACAGTGAGTTACAAAAAAATTCTGCCTTTAAAATTCCATTTTCTTGTTAATGTATGGGAAAAAGGAGATATTAAAATAATCGATTCATGTGTTATAAATCGATATCACGCTCGAAAAGGAAAATCTATTCGATTTTTATTAATTGATTTTTTTATGGGTCAAAAATGAACCGATCCTCAACTGTGGATCGGTTCATTTTTTTTAAATCTATAATTGGATTATTTTTGACCCAACAGTTTTTAGAGTGTACAGTTTTTATTTTTATTTGTATGCAAGAGCATACAGAAGGCAGCTTCTGACAAGAAGAGGTGGCTTAAAACAACGATAGTTGGTACAAAAAACGGTCAGCAATATATAACAGATCAAACAGGGCCATGTTGCAACAAGCTCTTTTTGACAGTGTTTTCACCAGGAATGTGAATAACTATAAAACTTAGCTACATTTGAACGCTAATTGCTGCAAAATGGAAACAGATTTATTTTTTTCCTGATGAAAGATCAGTGAAAATGGCTGCGAGTGAATGAGTTCAGACAGACCTGACGTTTGGTATACAAAGGATTGAAAAATGCGTTTTTCCAGGTATGCTACCCGTGGTGTCCACCCGCGCCTTGTCCAACTTCGAGCTCACCCTCAGCCCGGACGGCACCCGCGTGGGCAACCACCGCTGCTCCAACCTGCTGGACTACTCGGAAGTCAAGACGCGCCACGGCTTCCTCACCGACGCCACCAAGAACCCGCAGGCGATGGGCGAGACGGCGCCCTACCAGTACAGCGCCGCGCTGAGGGGCGGCGCCACGCTGCGCTTCTACCGCAACCTCAACCTAGAGGCGTGCCTGTGGGACTTCACCAGTTACTACGACATGTCCGAACTGCTCAGCGACTGCGGCGGGACCGTCGGCACTGATGGACAGGTAAGCAAAAGTCACCTTTGATCCCCTTTTGTCATCTCCAGACTTGACGACTGAGGGGATCAGGGAGCAGGAATGTTGACTCCACAGTCTTGTGTTTGAAAAATCATGTTTGGGCTAGCATTGTGTTCTTGTATTCTAAATAGCTCGTTGTGCTACACTGTTTTAAAAAAATTAATTTAAAAAAATCGCCAAAAAAATGGCAATTTTCCAGCAGCGGGAACGTCAGAAAAATACTGTGAAATAAAGAAAATAAATTTTTCGTAAAAACACATTTTTATTTCCATTAATTAAAGTAATTTTGCCTTACTTGTTTTTTTTTATTTTTAATTAGAAATATGAAATGTATACTTGGTAGTGCTGATCCGTAAGTCCAATTTTTTGCTTTGCTTTTTTTTAAATTTGTGAACGTATTTTAACAATCAATATATGTATTTCTAATAGAGTTTTTTTGTAAAACAACAGAAATATTGGGTGTTTTTACAGTTACAGTGGTTTCACGTTGTTTTACATTTGACATGTAAAATTAGACTTTATTTTTGTAAATAAAATGGATATTTTCAAAATAAGAAAAAAAACTAAAATAAAAAGTACAATTCTGTTATATTACTTTTTTTTAGGCATTGCAAACCATGCAGTTAGGGCTCGGCCGACTCCCATCATCAATTCAACTCTATATTTATAGAGCATTTTAAAACGTTTTTTTTTTTCCGTAAAATGGAACTCAGGGGCAGCAGATACAATGTAAACAGCAGAAGCCCCAGAATTGAACCCTGTGGAACACCATACGCTCCGCTATACATGTGAATTGACATTGCACATCTTTTTTGGCTCGACATAGTACGAAGGGATTTCAATAATCACATAACGATCCGGTGATTCACACGAACAACCACCTTGCACCGTAGAAATAAGCACAACAGCTTGAAATAAACCAAAGTCAAACGGCCTAGCGTGAGTGCACCCTAAATCATTTACAAGTATATTAAAAAGGACGCATGATTCTTCTTTTTAAGACCTGGAAGTAAACAGCCTGCACAGAACTCTCCCATCCCTAATCTTGTTTAACATCTGCACTGATGACAAAGCCCGCACTCTGCGTCCATCATCTCCCGCCAGGAGTGCTTATTTGTCTTGTCCGGCTTGGCAAGTTTGTAAGCTCGTAAAAAAAAAAAAATAAATTAAAAACAGCGTCCTTTTTCATGAGCGCGACAGCAGCTGTGGTGTGCGCTACCGCCACTCCCTCGCCACTCCCCCGCCACCTGGACACCTCGCCGGCTCGCTCCCAACAAAGACGGGAAGATTTCAAGTTCCGTCGTTAATTTCAGCGTTTCTTTAATAGCGAGTGATCGGCTTCCAGCCATGTCGAGTCCAGATGAACTCAGTAGGCAGGAGTAACGGCCCATATCGATTTAGCTTTTACGATTCATGCACAATTTATCGTGATCATTTTTACAGACTCCTTCAAAAGTATTGGGACGGCAAGGGCAGTTGTCAACTGACGTCATTTGGGTTCTGATCAGAAGATGAATAATAATATGATATGAAGATTGAGAATTACTACTTTAATTTCATGGTATTTACATCTTGATATGTTAAACAACTCAGGACTGGCTTTAGGTTCATTTAATCATGCCTGTTCCAATACTTTGCTCACTTGAAAAGTGGGTGACTTCTAGCGGTGTGCCAAAAAAATCGATTCTCATACAAATCGTGATTCTCATGTAGTATGAATTGATTTTAAATGTCTCAAAATCTATTTTATTTAAATGATTTTAATATTGTCTTGCCCTTGTTTGTGTGTGCCTTTGTTCTTTATTAAGAGCACTGTTTATGTTGTACACGATTTGGCCACTTAGGGGCAGTGTGGTTCCACGCGGTCTAATACACTGTTAAATTGTAGCCAGATTAGAGAGTAGAAGGAAAAAGTCACGATCAAGTTATTCCAATAAAAGTTTTTTTTTTTTTGCAGCGTAGGAAGAGCATATGCCGGTGAGTAATGTTAAGATGCTTCTCTGTATACATTCATGAAGCGTTTTGTATGAATAGCCGTTCTTTTGAGTGATAAAAGTGCCGCGAGTAGCGCGCTAATTAGCATTAGCTAATGTTTACCTGCTAGGGAGCTAGCTAGCTAGCATCGGGGGCTAAAGTCAAACTGTGGCTTTTGGGGTTTTTACTTTCTGGACCTGGATTTGCCACCTCTGAACACTATGAAAAGATCTGTAAGCTGACTTGTGGCATGCCTAGTGACTTGAGTCCCTCACCTCTGCCAGAATCCTGCACGTCCAGCGGAGAGCACCCCAAAGTAGAATCAAGTGGGAAAAGTAACACTGGCTATCTTTTGCAAGCGCTGCCCTGAGAGGCCAGACGGGCTAATGGAGGGCTGGCCCGCTCCAAGTGTCATGTCGCTGCTTAGCGGGGCCGCAGGAATCCATTAAGGCCCAGCAGGTCGCGTCAGGAGGATGAATATGAACACACGATGCGCAGTGCAGAGCGGGCGCCCGGAGGCTGGCCTGAGCGCACTCGACACCCGACCGGCGCAGGAGAGCGCGCGAGCGGGCAGGCAGGCACATGCGCGCCGGGTCAGAGAGGCGCAGATAGCTCGTTTTTGGAGCCTCGCGTGTCGGAACAAGTCGGGCGGAATTTGTGCATTTTCAACTTTTGCACACGTTTCCAACGTAAGACTTGACTCTGTTGCAGCTCATTGCCAAGAATGTTTGCACTCAGTGTATGTTAGGAAGTTCATACATTTTCAAATTTGATCTTTTTTTTTGGAATGATAAACAATACTTATTGTGACCCTTTAAAAAAATGATTGCGCTAAACAAATAAGACATTTTAAAAAAAAACTGAAACTAAGCATTTTCCCCAAAACTAATCAAAATAAATAATAATAATAAAAAAATACTAATTAAAACGAATTGAAATTTTTAAAAGATTTTTTTTCATAAACACAAAAAAACAGAAAATAGAGTCCAAGAAACATAAAAATAATAATAATTTGAAAAACGGAAACTAAAGAACAAAACTTAAAAAAAATACATTATTTCTTCAAATAAGTGTACATTTATGGCATAAAATACACTGAAGGCAAAACGAAAAAGGGTTGCATTAGCACAGCAAAACAAAGAGGCGCCACCATGTGGCGTGGTGCCATACTACGGCCTGTTACACCATGTGTAAGTGATCGTTTGAAAATGTAAACAATGGAAGAATTTTATACAAATAAAGTGTTGCATATTTGTATTTATGTGAAAAACCCATAACATGATCAGTGTCTTTACAAAAATAAATGTTGTTCATTATGAATGAAAAGGAGGGCTGTCACTAATAAATCTTTTTCAAATTGTTTATTCTATCCATTAGTCGGGTAATTGCTCCGCTCCCGTTTTTTTGTGGTGGATTTTCTTTTCCAACCATAATAATATATCAAACTGGTAGTCAAGAAGATTCAAAAAGGTTTGTGACCATTTTTTAAAATATGTTTACATGTGTTTTGATGAGTTTAAATGTGTTTAAAGCATGTGTGAGTGGTAAAAATATATTAAAACAATTAGATATGATCCTTCTGTATTGCTAATTTTTACTTATTGCGTGTGGGCCTGGAAATGGAGGTTCACTGTCATGTAATATTTATTTTGCTTTCACTACCACGCATGTAAATAAAGACCTTTGATCGAGTGTTTTTGCTTTTCACGGCAGGTGCTGAACCTGGTCCAGTCCTACGTGACGCTGCGGGTGCCGCTCCACGTGTCCTACGTGTTCCACTCACCGGCAGGGGCCGGCGGCTGGCAGCACTTTGACCTGCAGTCGGAGCTGAGGCTCACGTTCGTGTACGACACCGCCATCTTGTGGAGGGACGGCATCGGCAGCCCCCCGGAGGCGGAGCTCCAAGGTAAGTGCATGAATTAATTGGGTTCAACTGTTTTGTGGAGATAAACAACAACAGCTGCGTGCGTGGTTCCGTCGGTCTTTGCAGGCGCACTCTACCCGACCAGCATGCGTATTAACGAGCAGGGACGTCTGGTGGTCAACTTCCGCACCGAAGCTCGCTTTCGAGGCCTTTTTGTCTTCAGGCATCCTGGTATGTTGCAAAATGCAGTCGTCTGGGGACCATTTGTGGCCCGCTATTTGTTTTTTTCATGGCCTACGGCAGATTGTTAGCCAGTTCAGTTGCAGTTTTTTGTCGGGGCTTTTTTTCATGATTTTTGAATATTTCAGAAATATATATATATTTTTAATCTATATCTCTCACTTCTCACATATCATCTCTCACTTATTTGTAAAAGACGCGCCATATTAATCACAATTCTTAGTTTCCTTTTTACCTGCGTGTCATCAAGGTCAGTTTTGAAAAGAATACTCTTGCATTAGTTGTGAATGTCGCCAAAATGCCTGCGAAATGAGAATTGTGCCTTTTGGTCAGCCTCCGCCCTCACTTCCATGGTCATGTGCGCCGACCACCCCGTCCTGACCTTCAACCTCAGCCTGGTGCGCAGCGAGCCCACCTACAACCAGCCCATCCAGCAGTGGACCTTCGTCTCCGACTTCGCCGTGAGCAAACATCTGCGCTCGCTTGTTAGTTTGTTTGTTGCTCTTCCCGGCAACTCAAGTTGTGACCGTGTGACGTTCAGGTACGCGACTACTCGGGCACGTACACGGTGAAGCTCCTGCCGTGCACGTCGCCTCCCAGCCTGGAGTTCACCATCCCGCCCGTGTGCAACCCCAGAGAGCCCGTCAGCTTCGACCTGGACATCCGATTTCAGCAGGTGCGCTGAGGCAACAAGGAAAATGTCTCAAATGATGAATATGTGAAGTGTCAGTCAAAAAGAAGACGTTACAGTACGCGAGGTTAATTGCTTCGATGGTGCCACTCGGAAGAACGCGGATGCCTGTTGTTTACAAACATCAATGTTGCGTAACACAAACTGAGGTGGCAAATCCAGGTCCAGAAAGTAAAAACCCTGCCACAGTTTGGCCTTAGCCCCGATGCTACCTAGCTAGCTAGCTAGCTCCCTAGCAAGCAAACAAGCACCTTGGGAGCTAACTAGGGAGCTAGCTAGCTAGCACCTGAAAGTACAAATATTGGGGGCATTGTTTTGCTTTGGCTTTTTTTGTGACTAACTAGTATTTATCTCTTTGACTGCCAAAAACGTTAAATAACGTTTAGTAAAACCCTATGGATGAGTGCCAAAGACGTTAAAAGACGTTTTTTTTTTTTTTCAAAACAGAGGTGAAACTAACCATTTTCTATTGTTGATTACTGAAAAACGGAATAAGGTAGAAACAAACTTTTTTTTTCTGATGAAAGATGAGAGTCCAATCTTTCATTTGGTAGTATAGTAGTAGATAGTATGTTATACTATAATTTTCTGTGGACCTTGAAAGATCAGTCAAAAATGCTTAAATCGGCTGGCACCCACGGCATCCCTTTTCTGAAAACGTCTGGCAGGCAAAGAGTTAATGGATCAGACTATTAACCGGATTTATGTCATGTGTTTTGCGTGTGGTGTTAGGTGAGCGATCCAGTGGCTGCGGAGTTCAGTCTGAACACGGAGATGCTGCTGCTGTCCAAAAAGACTCTGTGGCTCTCCGACGGGTCGACGGGCTTCGGCCAGGCCAGCGACACGGCCTTCTCGCAAGGTGCCGTCCCGCCGAGTAACTCAAGCATCCATCGAGGCTTCGTGCTGACAAATTTGTGCGCAGGCGACACCATCTACGGCCGCGTCATGGTGGACCCCGTGCAGAACTTGGGCCACTCGTTCATCTGCAACATTGAGAAAGTGTTCCTGTGCACGGGCGCCGACGGCTACGTGCCCAAGTACAACCCCGATGGCTTCGAGTTTGGCTGCCTGGCCGACTCGCCGTCGCTTCTCTACAGATTCAAAATTATCGTAAGTGCACCAAATACGCCTTTAAGACAAGAAACAATTTCGTTAAGGAAATGAAATAAAAAACGAAAATGTTTTTTAAATGATGTGTACGTTTTTTTAATATTTTGTCCCCAAAAACATATTTTTATGTTTTTTATGGGGTTGTACAGAAGGCTTTGATACAGCTTCTGACATGAAGAGGTCGCTTAAAACAATGATAGTTATTACAAAAAACGTCTAGCAGGTGGCAGCAGAGTATAAGAGATCAGCCAGTTACGACAAGCGCTTGACAGTGTTTTCAACAGGAATGTTAGTAATAATGAAATTTAGCTATATAAATAATTGCTGCAAAATGGAAACAGATACAAATAAATAAAAAAATCTGATGAATGAAGAGACTCTGTTTCTTTTGGTAGGTTCCATGTTTTTATAACAATGGAACAGAATATTCTGTGGGCCTTGCAAAATCAATCAAAATTCAGTAAAACAGACGAGAATGATGGGAAGTGAACAAGTTAAAAAAACAAACAAATTGAAATTACATTTTTTTGTTTATAAAATTGACTAAAACTAACTATGATTATAGCGAAAATGTCCTTGGTTTTAGTCTTTGGTAATTAATACATGAGCCTTTGGGGATGATTTTAAAGACGTTTGAAAGTGTGTCACGCAGAAGTGACATCATCTAGCAGCGATAGGTCAGAAACTTTTTAGATTTGACCATGTTGTTCATTAAATATTGTGCGCAGGTAATACACATTTAAAAAATAATAATAAAATTAAAAAAAAAAATTATTATTTTTTTTATTATTATTATTTTATTATTATTATTTTTTTCTCTCTTTTTTGGGGAGAGCTCAGTATTGATCATTTGACATGTCATCATCATTGTTCTCCCTTTTTTTATATATATATATATATATATATATATATTTTTTTTTTTTATTATTATTATTATTTTTTCTGGTGTGTGTGTGTGTGCGTGCGTGCGTGCGTGTAAAAAAAAAAAAAGAATTCCCATACCGTTCACCTAAACCGAACACTTCAAAATCCAGCCAGAGTCGTGGGGCCGCCAGGAGACCCGAAGAGGGACCAAAGAAAAGAAAGAAAAGCGAAGCCCAGCACCGACCAGACACCACAAGACACCCCAAAAAAAATTTTTAACGTAAATAAATAAATAAACTCAAAATGAAATGAAAACTAACTAAAATCAAAATTCCAAAACTATAATAATGGAGGTTGCGTGGAAAAAGGTGCCTGTGGTTGTTGAGCAGGTCTAATCTTCTTGCTGTTGTCTTGCGACAAGGACAAAGCCCAGCCCGAGACGCAGGCCCGGTCGTTCGGAAGCCTGACCTTCAGCGCCCGCCTGGCCGCGGACGACCCGGCCGCGCTCCCTCTGGTCAGGCAGCCGGGATCCGACGGATTCAGCTTGGATTCCTCCGCACTCTTCCAGGTCACTTCAAAACTCGCACTCTGCGTTTCAAAACATTTCTGGAGAAAGTTCAATCGGAATTATTATTCCAAGTTTTGTGGAATTATGAGGATACAGTTCTGATTTTATGTGGATAATAATAATTTGGAGGGAGGGGGGATCATTAAAACATGTAATGAATTTTGAATTTGATGAGAAAAAATATCATTATGAGATTAAACATTTAATATTATGAGGAAAAATTTTTACCAGAATAATACTGTAAATTTCAGCTGTTTTAGTAGGATTTTTCTGACATTCTTGTTGTCTCATCACAGGAAAAACCCCGTGGGTCGGGAAACTACAATGTGGAACACTTGGTTGTCATTTGGCACATTTCAAAATGACGTATGTGGTCGTATAAATTGGAGGACTGCCTCGTTTAGGACTTCAAAGCAGGATGTTGTACTAAGATTCGGGCTTCAAATGAGCCTGTAAGACTAGGATCAGGGTTTCGGGTTATGGTTCCAAAATAGGGATTAAACCAGGTTTAGGGTGTCAAAATAGGGTTAGGGTTGCAAAGTAGGGTTTTAAAATAAGGCTTATGGTTTCACAGTCGGATGTTACACTATGGTTAGGGTTCAAAGTTTTGGGTTTTGGTTTCAAGGTCGGGTTTCAAACTAGGGTTAGGATTTGAAAGTGACTCTGATGTCAATGTTGCGGCGGCAGGTGTCTTCCGGTCGAGAGTGGTTCATCCACACCATCTACACGGTGCGCTCCCGGGACAACGCCAACCGGGGCATCGGCAAGCGCAGCCTGGAGTATCACGCACTCAGCCGGCACCGCAGGTCCTTGGACGCCGAGGGGATCGGCGCCGACAACAACCGCGGCACCAACATCCTCCACATCGCTCTGGAACGCGATAGCCGGCGCCAGGTCGACGGCCGCGGCCCCGCCGACCTGGCGAGGGAGGTCCTCGTCCCCGACGGGCTTTCCCCGCGCCATCCGGACGGCGCGGAGGTCGACGAGGACGGGCCGGTGCTGATGGTGGGCGTGGCGGTCGGGGCGCTGCTCGCCGTCCTGGTCGTGGCGGCGCTGGTGGCGCTGGTGCGGCACAAGCGGGGCGCCAAGGACACGCCCACCCCGTCGGCAAGCGGCCAGCCGATGGTCACGCAGGGACTCGGCGACAGCTCCGAGGTCTGAAGGAGCGTCTCGTCAAAGAAGGTCCGTTTGCGTCAAGGAGTATTGAGCTCGCATTGAAGAGAAAGAAAACAAAAAATTCCATCCATTACGGAAGCCATTTTGAAATAAACGCTTTGGACTGTGTTGGTAAAACATAGGCTAAATGCTAAGAACGACCCCCCCCCCTCCCCCTCTTCCTGTATAATTCCATGAGGCAATGCCACAATTGCACATTCACAAGTCAATTTTGCACCCGTGGCATTATTGGGAAAATGTAGCGGTTCTATCGTTCATCCTACATTTTATCAAGACGCCCAATCGAAACTCGACTCCACATTGGCAGTTGCACACGTTCATATAATATAAAGTGATTAATAGATTTGCAATATTATTTCTTCTATTATTTTCTCATAATATTCGAACTTGAAGGGGGGAAAAATGCAACAAATTGAATTTTTACGAAAACTTTTGTGGAGGAATAAAGACTCCAAACAAAAAACTCAAGTTTAATTTTGCAAGAGAATAAATCAACATTTTACAAGAATAAAGTTGAAAATTTTAAAAATCCAAGAATATAGTCTGAATATTATATTTTATCTTCTTATTCATTTTTTCTTGACATTCTGACTCTGCTTTATTCGAACAAAATGTGTATTTTTAAAGAAAACAACACAATTGTATGAGAAAAATTGTCATAAAAAACACTATATTGTAATTTTATGCAAAAAAAAAGTGGATGTCCTAGTTTGTTTGTTTTTTTTCAAAAATCTGGTACTTTTACAAAAACAAAGTTGGAATTTTATGAGGAAAATAAAATATTCAGCCGTAAAGACTTCAGAGTAATTTTACCACAAAAAAACAAACAAAAAAATCAACCAAAAATTGTATCCTAATTTTACAAAAATGAAGTTGGAAATGTATGACTGGAAAACGATGATCTTATAATATTCCTTAATTTTAATGTCATTTGTTGGCCAACCAATGAGTTCAATGCAGTATCCTCACTTCAAAATTCGGATTGGATTTGGATTTTTATTTTCCTTCTTGCCAGTGTGTCGTTAGTACTCCTGTCGTTTTGCAAGTGCCTCACATTTGATGAACAAAACAAAAAAAAAAAAGAAGACATTTTGAGCGTGGAAGTGGACTTTTTGCTTGTTCTGAAATCTACTTGAAACGCGCTCACTGTCGGTCCCGAGACGAGACGAGACGAGACATCGCGTCCTTTCAAAGCTCTCGTCTTGTTTGTTTGTTGGTTTGCTTTTGACCTCACCCCCCCCCCCCCCCCCCCCCACCCCAAAAAAAGAAAAGTGCTTGTGGTGTTTCCAAAGGTGCTACTGGACACCTTGCAGGCTCCTCCTTCCTGTTCCAACTGTTGTGTTCCTGTTGTCGGACCTGCTGCATTATTTCTATGTTCCACATCATGCGTTGTGCATGTCTTGATGTCTGTGTGGGGTTTTTGTTTTGTTTTTTACACTAAAATGTCAAACTGCTGATTTCCTGAAGGCAAAAGTGTATCTACTATGTTTTACATTATATTACATTCGATCAAGTTGCTGGGCCATTAAAAAAAGACCAGAGGTGGCAAATGCCGGTCCAGAAAGTAAAAAGCCTGCCACAGTTTGGCTTTAGCCACTTGTGCTAGCTAAGCTAGCGAGTTTAGCTCCCATGATGCTTGTTTACCTGCTAGAAAGCTAGCTAGCTAGCTAGCTAGCTAGCGTCAAGGGCGGGGTTCCAGATGGCGGAGTGGTTACCGTCACTTGCCTTGGGTGCAAGTTGGCGTGAGTTCGCTTCCTGCCTGGGAGACCACAACGTATGTGTGAGAGCACCAAGAAAAAAAGCTAGCATTACGGGCTAAAGCCAAGCAGGGTTTTTACTTTCTGGACCTGGATTTGCCACTTCTGACGAATGAAATCTTGGCATCGACTCGGTGATGATTACATTTATAGGATTAGTTTTAGGGGTTTAGGTTTGCCCGGATGTAAATTCCGCTGCCCCATAATTCAAACTCAGTTCCAAACATTTGCCGATTTGGACTTCCAAAGTCAAGTTGAAGGTTTTCAAATGCCAATTTCTGGATGTCCGGCAAGAGGTGTCTCCATCGGCCTCCTGTATCCGACCAGGAGCTACTATTTTCGGGTACGAAGTCTCGACCCCCCTTGGTGAGGGCCTGGAGGTCCATGTGTTTACACATTACCTGACTTTTTAGGCTGGGGGGGCCCAGTTGAAATTTTGGACCAGGTTCGAACTCTCACTTATCAGAATGTCAGCATTGGGTTGATGTTCGTTGAAGTTTTAGGGTTAGTAAGGTTAGGTTGGGGTTCGGTTAAGGTTGAATTTAGGGTTATTATATGGCCAGCGAAAAGGTTGAAGGTCCGGTTAAAGGTTTGGCAATTTTGCAGTGAACTGAATTTGGTTGTACATAATGACAAATTTTGTTTGTCAGCACATCGGCCATCTTTGGTATGATTGATTCATGTATTTATTGTTTCACGCTAATATTGCAGTACTGTATATCGTCCAATAATCAGAATTGCCTTCAAACGTGATTGATTTGTTGCCATCGATCATCTCCGTTTTTGTATCCACTGGATTACCTCATTTTGAGTTGTTGTTTTATGAAATCTTTTGGGGATTTTATTTTGAGGGAAAAGGACATCTATGCAATTTGTAATATTTTACATTCTATCGTGTGGTTTTGTTTTTTTCAATGCACAAGCTGCTTGTTAATCTTCACAATCCACGCGTTGTGTTGTGCTTCGTTTATGTCCTCTAATGCTTGGAGTGAGCGCTTTTATGCACACGTATGTACAGTATGTATGTATATACAGTACATCCATATCGTACTTATGAATATAGCATTTGGATGTTTTGGGGAATGGTTGGAAAGGAAGACAAACAAATGCATACTGTATGTGCTGTAAGTATTTGTAACATAGACCACAAGCAGCGCTGGTCTGCAAATAAATAATTTTTCAAGATGCTCTTTGTCTGATGGTCTCTTCTTCATTCTCGTGTTTTTACATATATCATAAAATGACAAATCGGTAATAATTTGAAACGCACGAAGGCGTGAAACGATTACATTGATCTTTTTCACGTCACTTTTGATTGATTTGTGATTGAATTTAGTCGCTTTCAGATGTCCAATGTTAAAATAACAGTGAATGTAAAAAAGAAAAATGACACGCACAAATGGTGTTCAGGTAACTATGTGCTTTTATTACCAGTGCATATTTCTTCAAAAATAATCATAATATATCGTCGTAGTGGTGCGTGTGTGACACATATATCACAATGATGAAATGGTTCATATTTAGATCACAGCTGCAAATAATGAGCATTTTTCAAAGTAAATGAAACACAATAACCAGCAGAGGGAGCCAAAGCTAAGAGGCACAACGAAGATGGCACGTCCACTCAAGCTGAAAAAAAAAAATACTTTCAATTTACGCTTTTAAAAGTTCCTTCAGAATTATAACAATTAATTTGCCACTTGATGTCTATCTTGTGTTTCCTGAGATGTGTGTTCTTTTCTAACAAGCACCTCAATGAAAAATACTTTCCTTTTTTTTTCTAATTGAGAATTTATTGGTAGCCTGGCATTTATCCTGAACGGGAAAAAAATTTTCTTAAATTAAATTTCAAATATTAACATATATGCTTAGATATTTTTTGCATGTGTGTGTTTAAATGTGTATTTTGGACTTTTCTTTTTAAATGAAGTCAATTAAATTATTTCTTTAAAAAGCAAATTTTTATTGAAACAAATAAATTAAATGACATAAAATATCACTTGAAACGGTTGTGTTTATGTGTTCATTAAGAATTTAAATACACCATTATTTTCCCAGATCATATTTATTTCATTCATGGAACATCTTAGGAAAATTAAGTTATGGTAATGTACTTATTTCATTTAAATTGAAATATTTTTACTGAGAGAATGAATGCAGTAAATTGTCAATGAATTCATCAATTAAATTGTCAAATGAATGTATTTGTTTGTTTGTTGTGTATTCATTAAATAAAGAACTAGATAAGTCACTTGCAGACCATTTTTCACATGAGCACAAACTTATCAATAATATAAAAAACAATTCAATGTAAGAGGGGGGAAAAGCACATTCATTTAAAAAAAAAAAAAAGTGTAAAAGCAGAGCTAGTGTATAAAATCAAATAAATTAGCTTTCCATTCCCGTTTGTCCTCATGTTTTAAAATTCTATAAAACGAAAAATGTTCAAACAAAGAAACATTATTGTGCTGCTTTAATTGCAATAAATATTCTTCTGGTTGATCTACGTCAAGCAAGTTTTGAAAAGAGCACGTTTGAAAACAGCTGCCTTCAGCGCCGCGTCCTTGTCGTCGTCACCGTCTAATATGCACAATAATATACATTGAGTCAGCTATATACATTAAGTACATACAGCAAATCGATGCGTGTGTCGTTTTTCCACGCTTGCTTTGTTACACGCTAAGCAGTGAGAAAAAAAAAATGATGAAAAAAAGCTACAAAGGATGATTTAGAGGCACACTGAAAAGAAAAAAACAATCGGAACAATCTCAAGAATTTCAACAATGTCCAAATAGTTTGACCTTTATTTAGATAAAATTTGGGCTTTTGTCAGCATAAAGTCGTAGTATTGCAAACTAGAGATAAAAGTCATCATTTTACAATAACAAGAAAAAATGTCAACATTTTACACTTAATATATTTTTTATGTTTTGAAAGGGATGCAACGCATAATTTTACAAAAGAAAATGGGTAGTTTGTTTACAAGAAAGAATTGGAATTTCACATTTTTATATAACAATAATTTTTGTAATATTACAAAAAAAAAACGTATTTTCCAAGACAAAATTTAGGAATTCCAATCTTTATTGTCATTGCACGAAATAGAAACTGACAAGAAATTATTTGTAATTTAAAAAAAAAATAAATAAAAAAATTGACAAATTTATTTTCAAGAAAAGTCATCATTTTACAAATGTATTTTCACACTATTATGAGTACTATTTTGTTCAGATTGTGATTTCAATCTATTGTCACATGAATTATCGCTTCCATTTCAGTCTTCATTTGGGTAAAAACCTTTTCACATTTTTTACAGTGAGGAAAATTACACCAAAAAAAGTTGTTTTTTTAAAACAACAATTTCTATTTTTGTGACCGTTAAATATTTTCCATTTAATATGACAAATTTGTTTACAGAATATTAATCCCCCCCCCTCTCAAAATTATCACCCGTTTTTTTTTTTTTTTCTCATAATATATTTATTTATTCAAGTAAAATCCAGAATTTCATTATGGGAAACAATTGCAAAAAAAAAAAAAAAAAACTTTTTGTAACAATATTACAAATTAATTTACATTTTTTTAAACAGATTTTTACTTCAGTAAATATTTTTATTTAATTTAATTACTAATATCTTGTAAAATTGAACATGATCTTCATAGAATGACTCCACTTTCTTGCCACATTTTGACTTGTTTTCTTGTAACTGCATGACTTTTTCCTCATTATTTTGCTGACTATTTCATTTCTTTTGAGTGTGACCCCAATACTAGTTGGTATGTAACAGAAGCAATGATGCACTGCGATGTTTGCTAATAGATGTAATCAAATTGCATGCATTTGGACAAAGATATGGCTCATTTAATACTTGAATCAAACTATCTGTGTAGTGTACACACACACACACACACACACACACACACACACACACACACACACACACACACATACTTTTAGACCTCTGCATGCTTCTTTGCGGAAGCTACGTCTCCAAACTTGAGGGGAAAAACAAAACAAACAAAAAACATTTGGAGTACACACTGTGAGCGTCATGGCTGATGTGTGAGAGCGAAGGTTTTATTGCACCCTGTGTGGACTAGTGGCGTTGGCGCGTTACTGCAGGTAGCGGTAGACCTTGAAGCAGTGGTTGCCCGAGTCGGCCACCGCCACGTGGCCGTCCGAGGTGAGGGCCAGGCCTTGCGGGCCGTACAGGGGGTCCGCCGTCGTGTTGATGTACGACAGGAAGGAGCCCGAGCTGTCGAACACCTGAGTTGGAGGATGACAAAATGCGTGTTCAAAAATCAATTCAATAAGAAAGACAAGCGGTGGTTGTAAGAGGGAAAGTTGTTTTTTTTTTGCTTCCAGTAAAGTATTTGTTTAGCACACTTACAGTGTGTTCAAATTATAAGTTCAATAAATTTGTATTACATTTTTCAGAGGTGGGTAAAAAAAATAAAAAACAAAATTAAAATTGAAAAAAATAAATAAATAAATAAATTAATAATAATAATAATAATAAATAAATAAATAAAAAAATTTAAATTAATTAAATTAAATATATATATATATATATATATGGGAAATTAATTAATTAATTTTATTTCAGTACAGTTTTTTTCCCCCTATATAATAATTTTATATATTTCCCAAAATATTGCAATTCAATAGAATGTAAAAAAAAAAAAGATTTAATACTACAATCCACTCCTGGTGTGACCATCTTGGCCACTGGGAGGCAGTATAATCCAGTCAAAAACGAAGAAAGAACATTAGTACTTCTTCCACTACTGCTAATGTAAGTAGCAGTAAGATGATGTAATATTAGCTATTTTTTGGTGAAAGAGAAAGAACAGATGCATGATATTGTTTTATTCCCGGTAGTTAGTAATATACAGGTAGTCCTCAATTTACGAACGCAATGGGTTCAGAGAGGTTGTTTGTAAATCGAATCCCATTAAATTTCGTTTCAAAATTAAATGTTATCAAAAACATTTTTTTTTAAATAAAATAATAAAAATATGTTTAACATATTTTTTAAACGAAAACAAATTAAACTAAATACCTTATATATACTTTCTATACAGTACATAAATTAAACTAAAAAACATACATTAAATTACATCATCCATTATCTGAACCACTTTTCCTTACAGTACATTAATTTTTTTACAAAGTACAATGCAATAAAAACAAAATAAATATGCTTACTGTACATAGATGGTGGAGGAGAGTTGAGTTCATGTGAGGCTAAAGCGGAATGCATTACGTATCGGATGTAGAAACTATGTTTTTCGATTGTCCCTGAAGTACACATGAATGTGATTAGAGTCAAGATGGCGATCGCCGAGTCAGATTCAATTGAGTTCGCGCGCACTTACATTTTAACTTGCACGCAAAAGACAGCTTTTATAGATATCACTCGGCTTTTGTTTGTATCTGAGAAAATTCGTAAATCGGATGTTGATAACTAGAGGACTAGCTGTACTGTCTATCAGTGTTTTTTATATTTATGGATGTATTTTTGTCCAACCTGGATGCGACTGTTGCCCCAGTCGGCGACGATGATGTTCCCATTGGAGTCGACGGCCACGCCGGTGGGAGCGTTGAACTGACCGTTGCCTTCGCCGTGCGAGCCGAACTTGAACAGGAACTCGCCGTCCGCGTTGTACACCTGAAGAGGAACAAACGGTGTGAGCAAAGACCACGCACGCGTTGAACTCAAAATAAATACATTTACCTTCACAGAATGGTTGTGAAAGTCCGTCACAACAATTTCATTCTTGTTATTGACCGCCACAAAATGAGGACCTACGGCAAACGCAACAAGGAAATAGACAATGGATGAACTCTTATTGTGTTGATGACAAAAGACAACAACAACAAAAAAGTTAAATAAATGAGGATGCGAAGTGAATGTACTTACTGAACACTGGGTTTGATTTACTCAACTTCTGTTCCAGTGCAACATTTGCACCACTTTTGTCTACAAGGAAAGAAAACATGATGCATGTTAGCAAAAATTCTTGACAGATAGCTAGCTTACTAGCTAGCAAGATCGTTCGTTAGCTAGTGAGCTAGAAAAAGAGACAACTTTTGATTAGACAACTCTGTCATCTTTCAGAGGTGGCAAATCCGGGTCCAGTGGCTTTAGCCATTGGTGCTAGCTAGCTAGCCTAGCTCCCTGGGAGGTAAATGAGCCCTAGGTGCTAGCTAGCTAGAGACCTTGCTAGCTAGCACCTGGGGCTAAAGCCAAACTGTGGCATGTTTTTTACTTTTTGGACCTGGATTTGCCACCTCTGAAATGAAACCTTGCCATCGACTCTGTTAGGATTAGGGTTAGATTTATAGGATTAGTTTTAGGGTTTAAGGTTAGCCCGTAGGGAAGGAATGTAAATTCTACTGCCCCCAGAAAGTAAAAGCCCATTGATGCTAGCTAGCTAGCTCCCTAGCAGGTAAATAAGCACCATGGGAGCAGCTAGCTAGCTAGAACTAGGGGCTAAAGCCAAAGTCTGGCATGGTTTTTACTTTCTGGACCTGAATTTTCCCCAAAAACGTTTACTCTGGTGACATGAAGACGTTTGTCTCAGTAATATACACAACAATGCTAACAATAATGCTAACCCTACCTGCAAAATGTCTGTCAGACGTTCCCTTGGCTCCAAACTTGGTGACCAGCTTTCCGTTGGCCTGGAAAATGAAGACGCAGCAGGCCTTGTTGTCCACGGTGATGATGTGGCCGTTCTTGTCCACGGCCACACCTTTTGGACCCATCAGACGACCCGCTCCGATTTTGTTCTGACATGGAAACGTTTTGGTCATCAAGTTACGATGATATATACATAAAAACATTGCGTGGGGAAAAAAAACTTCTAAAAATTAAATGTTTGCTTTGGGGCCATCTTGTGGCATCTACAAGGAATTACAAACTTTTCTGGAAGGGTTTCTATGTATTCCTTTGTTTATTTAGTTTCTCCATGTTATGGGTTGAGCGTCTTGGATTACCTTGAACTTTCCGTCCGAGGAGAAGATGCTAATCCATCTGTTGTCGTAGTCGGCCACGATGATGTCGCCGTTCATGTCCACCGTCACCCCCGTGGGGCGCTGCAGCTGCCCCGGGGAGCGACCTCTGACCCCAAACCTCATCTTGAACTGGCCGTCGTTGGAGAACACCTGAATCGGGAACAACCGGGTCACAACTCACATGTTTTCCTGACGTGTGGCTTTGTGTTTTTGGAATTTGTTTATGTGCCTGGTTGTGTGTATTTGTTGGTTTTTTTGTATGTTAAAAGTATTTGTCACCAATCATGTTGTTGTGCTTCTTTGTGTGCGTGTGCGAGACCTGAATGCACTGGTTGTTGCTGTCGGCCACCACAATGCGACCGTTGCTGGAGGTGGAGATGCCTTGAAGGTTTGTGAATTCTCCTTTGTCACGTCCTCTCGTTCCTGGTAAACGAAAAAAAAGAAGAAAAAAAAACATCAATTGGCACCAACACGTATTATTGTTATTCATTATAATTGTTATGAAAATCACTACCAAAAAAAATTGACAAAAATGTAAGGGACGTCCACAGCATCCCACTCAAACGAAGAAACATTCTTCTCTGCGCCATTCAGACAAAATTTGTTGACGGATCTCGCATAGTATACGTTGGCTTACTGTATTTACGGTAATTATTTTTAAAATATCCGAATTATTTGGTTTTTCAAATATTTGCACAAGAAAAGTGGACAAATATGGTTACCAAATACAAAATGTGGTTCTATCTTTAAGTTCATTGACACAGTAATTTTATAGTAAGTAATTCATGAAGTTTTGTACCACTAGTTGGCATTAGTGTTTCATGTTGGCCGCACATTTTTCTTTTCAAATTTAGAGCAATTGGTGCATGAAGAAACTCGCGGACTCCAAGCCATTTTTTTCCACTGTAAATCTACTCACCAGTCCACACAAATGCATTTTTTTTTAATCACATTTGTTATTGCTAAATTGTGTTATTGTATAGTCAAGGAGGCTGACAACCGATATTCATTTACAGTTAAAAATAGATAAAATAAAAAAAATAAAAAAAGGGGGGGGGCTATTGGCGTCAAAAATTGTATAAATAGAAATGACTGTTGTCATGTCTTAAAAGATTAATGCTTATTGAAAACATTTTCAGACTATGTTGTTTAAAAAAAATAATTTATCTTAATTTTAAATTTCCCCCCCAAAAATGTTCAGGGAGCTCCCAAGGTTATCAGTATGTCTTAAAAAGTTACATGGGAACTTAAACAAGTAAATACCATAGCTCTGTTTATTCCAAATTTTAAAAATCCTAAAATCTTAAACTTTTTAAATTAAATTTAAAAAAATTAAATATTAAACAAAAAAAAAGTTCAGAAGGTTCCCAGGGTCATCAGAATCTCTTAAGAAGAAAACTGAAAATTTAAATCAATTGTTCCCTAAGATGAAAATGGTTTTAGATTTTCTTTTCATCGTCCGTCAGATTTTGAAAAAAGGCCGATAGCGATATTCGTCAAAATGCCCAAATATCGGCACCGATAATCGGCGTCTACCCTAATTAATGTTCCCAATCATTGCTGACTTGTCGGCCTCACCGACTCTGTAGATGAGCTCGTCCTCGATGGGGTTTTCCTTCTTCTTGGTGGTGCTGTACATACTGGAGGGCCTCCTGACGGCCTTCTGGCGCACGTGGCCGCCCCCGCCGCTGGGCGACTTGACCCGCCTCTTGACGTCGTCGGGCGACTGCAGCACGTCGGAGGGCTTGACGGCGCGCAGGCGGAAGGGGCTTCCTCGGACGGGCTGCTCGTACAGCAGCAGCGAGAAGGCGAACTCGCCCTCGGCGCGGGCCGTGTAGCCCACCTCGTAGGTGCCGTTCTTGTTGTCGGCCACCTCGGCCTCGGCCACGACCCCCTCCGGCGACACGATCCGCGCCGTCAGGGCGGCGTTGCCCGTCTTGACCAGCTCGCCGTCTTTGTCCTTAGTGGTGACGGTGACGGTGGTGTGCTGGCCCACCAGCGCGTGGCGCAGGCCCTCGCCGGTGGCCACGCTGGTGTGGCCCACGGCGCCGGTGGTGATGAGGACGCCCAAGTTCTGGATGGAGCGCCGCAGGCCGTCCGTCTCCACCTGGCACTCCAGGTGGCCGTTTTCGTGCGGGTACTCGGGGAAGGTGTGCCGGGCCAGGGCGCTGACCCGCTCGCCCATCTGCTTCTGGACCAGGAGCACTTCGGTAGCGCTGCCGTGGCTCAGGGCCTGCTCGGTGAAGTCGCAGCTGCTCTGGATGTTCTCTTTGCCCTGCAGCAACGACGTCAGCTGGGCTTGGAGCACCTGAAGGCAAGACACGCAGGAGACGTCAGGGAGGGGGCGGGGGGGAACAAGTCAGGGGGTGGCGACCATCTTCCCTTGATCTCAACCCTATTGAGAACCTTTTGAGCAACCTTAACTCATTAATTGTCAAGAATGACTTCCGTCTGTTAAAATCAAAACAGTTAGTTACTTGGTTTTAAAAGTAACTTCATTTACAGATTGCTTGATTTTAAAAGTAACTGTCACTTTAAGGATTAATTGATTTAAAAACTTATTTAGCCACTCTATTGATTACTTGGTTTTAAACGTAACTTAATTTACAGATTATTTTAAATTAACTGTTACTTTAATGATTGCTTGGTTTTAAAAGTAATTTAAGAACTTTATAGAATAGATTACTTAGTTTTAAAAGTAACTGTTAATCTACCAATTACTTAATTTTAATTTTTTAAGTGACTATTACTTTAATGATTACTTGATTTTAAAACTAGCTTAGTTACTTCATTGATTATTTGGTTTTAAAAGTAACTATTAATTTACAGATTACTCGATTTTAAAATGTAGCTACTATTTTGGTTAGATACTTTTAAAAGTAACTTAATTTACAGAGTACTTGATTTTAAATTAACTTTGTTGCTTTACAAAGTACTTGGTTTTAAAAGTAACTTAATTTACAGATTACTTGATTTTAAAAGTAACTTGAATGACAGATAACTTGATTTTAAAACAAATTTATATAATGATTACTTTGTTTTAAAAGTAACTGCTAGTCTACTGATTACTGATGACCAGCAACAAGATATGCACACTGTTTGTCTATCATGTGAAAAGCTCCCAGGCGGGAAGCAGAGCATGCGTGACCTTCTGCTTGGTGCTGCAGATGTTGTCCACCTCGGCGATGAGGGCGCTCTTGCGCTGGCGCAAGGCTTTCTCCAGCTCGTCAAAGGTGGCGTTGATCTCCGTCACGGCGCCCTGCTTGCGCTCCGTCAGCTGCTTGGAGATCTCGTTCACCAGCTCGATGGCCGCCGTCAGCTGAGGAAGTCTGCGACGCAAACAAACCACATTCGCCATTGCTGTAGTACCGCAATGTAGGAAACGATAACGATAACAGTATAACAAATATGACAATAAAAGCAAATGAGACATTACAATAATACAATAAATGACTTCTCGATGCCTTTTCAAATAATTAGAAAAATGGAGAAAAAAAAAAGCATGATATTATTATTAATAATCATAATAATATCTATTGTTGTTTTATATTTTATTATTTTTTATTTTTTTATGGAGAAATTATTTTACATTTTAAATGTTTGGTCTTTTAATTTGTAATTAATGATTTTAGGAATTTTATTTTGTAGTAATAAAATGACAAATATTGTCATTATTAGAATTAATAGCATTAAAAAAAAGAATCCATTCAAAACAAACAAAGGACAAATCTAGAATGAATGCATGTATGTATAATTTATTTTATTTTCCATGATTCTATCATTATATTTCTTTCAAATATTGTTCAAAAATGTATCTAAATCTATGTTAGGGAGCACTTCTCCTTTGCCGAAATACAGAGGTGGCAAATCCAGGTCCCTGCCACGGTTTGGCTTTAGCAAGCATTAGGTGCTAAAGGTGCTAAGGCCAAGCTAGCTAGCTCCCTAGCAGGTAAACAAGCAGCAATGGAGCTAGCTAGCTAGCTAGCACCTGGGGCTAAAGCCAAACTGTGGCAAGGTTTCTACTTTAGGCTTTAGCCCCTAATATTAGCTTACTAGCTAGCTGCCTAGCAGGTAAACGAGCACCAATGGAGCTAGCTAGCTCGCTAGCAGCTGGGGGTTAAAACTGAACTGTGGCCGGGTTTCTACAAAACCTTTCTTTGTGATGCAAATGATGAGTCGCTGACGTGTCAAACTGCCGCAGTATAGCGCCAACTACTGCCGAGGAGGACTTAATTTAAAATCAATGTAATTTTCCATCGAAACACAACTTGAAAAAAAATCACGTAGAAGTCAAATCAATGTGAAAAGGCCAATTTGAAATGACTTTGCTGACCTGTTGCGTACGGTGTCCAGCTGGTTCTTGAGCGCCGACTTGTGTTGTTCGAGAACGTCCCTCAGAGGCACCGTCACATGTTCCCTGTGCTCGCCTTCGGTGCACTCCAGGCACATGGCCGTCTCACACGACTCGCAGTAGAACTCCATCACCTGCCGGCGGTGCAATGGAGCAGGAGCACCTCTCGTTAGGCTTTTCGTAGTAGTTGGTTCAACACCACTAGTGCTACTTGAAACTGCAGTTGTTCAATGTTTTGGGGGAAAATGGTTTACTTTTAAACATTTCCATATCATTTGTATTCAACTTTTCAACTAAATTATTACAGCTTTTGTATTTTCATGTCATGGACGGCAGAGAGTCCGTTATGTTTCCACCATGTAGACTGTGAGCCTGTCCTGCACTGGATTTAACACTCCTGTTATGCTGTGGGTCAAAATGACCCACTTAAAAAAAAAAACAAATGTTAGCTTTTCGCTATCAAATTTGGCATCATCATCAGACAATTTTGAAAAATGGTTCAATTTGACATGTTTGAACATGGCGCATATACCGGGTCAAATTGACCCAACAAATATTTTTTAGCTATGAAACTTCACATCAGTTGACTAAGAAATGGTTCAGTTTAACATTTGTGCAATTTAAACGGTTACTACTGTTTATCAGAATGCTTTTGGAACATTAAACATAGCCCGGGTCAAATTGACCCATTTTAATGTTTAAGGTTAAATTAGTCGTTTTTCGCAACTTTTCATCAACAGACAATTAAATTGATTCATTTTGACATTTGCATTGAAAACTGTTAATCTAGTGCTAAAATTCATGATCAGGGCACTTTTGGAACATTAAACATAGCCCGGGTCAAAATGACCCATTTCAAACTACAAGTAGTAGTATGTCATGATGAAACTTGTTAAAAATGGTTCATTTCAAATACTGGCAATAAAAGTGGTTAATACATTTATTGGGATGTTTTTTTTAAATTAATTATTGTTATTAATAAACACCTGGGTCAAATTGACCCGAGAGGATGACTGCAGGCATTTTTTTGATGTGGTACTTGGTGTGAAATTTTTTTTAAATTTATTTTTTCAGCGTGTGCTCACCTTGCCCTCGTGGTTGGGGCAGGAAAGCGGCTGGCAGGCGGTGGCGGCGCTGGCCGACTCGAGGACGTTGCAGGCCTCGGGTCGGCTGCACTCGGGGTCTCGCTGCAAAACCTCCATCAGGTTGGTAATGAAAAAGTTGTTCTGAAGGGCGGCCACGCCCTTCTCGGGCAGGATGGACGTCTGCCGGCACACCGGACACGACAGCGTCAGGGACTGAGGAGGGATGTAGTTCTGCAGGCATCTGCAGGGGAACACGCAAAACAACTTTACTGATGCACAACCACCAGTAGATGGCACCAAAGCCCCACTTTGTGAGTCCACTGTTAGAAACAGCTACATTTTGTGCAACCTAATTTTATTTCTACTGATGATTCTAAAATAATTTCGACGGTGTATTAGAAGTTGAGTAAAAAATGGGCCATCCTGGCAGGATTAAATAACTTTAATATTTCAGTAGCCCCCCCCAACCCCGCCCCCAAAATGGCCAAAAATAAAACTTTAAAAAAGTATCGCAATATGTATCGGATCGCCACCAAGGTATCGGGATCCGGATTGGATCGTGACAGAAGTGGATCATCCCATCACTAATAGCTACGCTACGTGCATTTGTCGTAAATTTCAGGAGTTTTTTTCTCGCAAATTAGCCACTTCATTAAGTGGCAAATTTGCGAGTTATTTTTCTTGGACTATTACCCCCCTCTGAATTTTTTGTTTTAATAATAATAAATTTAATTTGTAATACACTTTACATTTTAAAAGAAATCTCAAAGTGCTAAGTGCTAAATATTTATACGTGGCTCTAATAGGCCATCGTAAATAATGGATGAAGGCAGAATCAAACTTTTTTTTTTTGGTGAAGGAAGAGAGTCTTTTCCTTCATTTGGTAGATTTGGTGTATCATTGGACGCAATATCCTGTTTTTCTTGGGAAAATGCTCTAAAATGGTTGCCAATGAATGAGTTTAACAATGAATGGAAACATACCTGAAAGAATGCAAATTTTAATTTGACAAAGCAACAAAGCAAAAGTGACAAAATAATGAATGTGTTGTGTTGTCCACTCACGGTCGACAGACTCGTGGCGCGTACCTCTCACAGAAGGTGTGCAGGCAGGGCAGCACTTTGGGGTTGTGGTACCGGTCCAGGCAGATGCTGCACACCAGGAACTGCTTGTCGATCTGCCTCACCACCGGGCTGGCGCCGCCGCTCTCGCGCTTGGCCATGGACACGGACATTCAGGCCAACGGGGAACCTGCGCGGACGGCAACGGCATGACAACGGTCAGCGGGGCCCGGCGGGAGGAAGCGCGGCGATGCGAGGGCGTTGGCGGCTCACGCGGAGGAAATGAGTCACCGCGCTGGAAGCCTTTTGAAAGCCTCGCTCAAGTATGAGCTGGCTAGAAGATGGGTCGCTTCTTCTTCGGCTTCTTCCACCATTGTGTCGCCCACGTAGCCACGGGCTGTTTGGCTTCATTAGTACGACATCTTTAACAAGTTAGTGCTTTGCAAGTAATATGCACACTTGTGATGGAAGCCTACAGGCAACGACTAAATCGGCTTTCATGGAAATGGAAATCCAGCTGTGTGGAAAAGAATAGTGGCAGTGTTGTCACGGTTACCTTGAAAAAGGAAGGAAGTTAGTTTGTTGATCGCTTGTAACCCTGTGCTTGTGGCTAATTTCAAGTGATTTCATTACCGATTACTTGATTGTAAAAGTAACTTCCTTACTTTCCTAATTACTTCATTTAAAAGTAACTTCATTACTTTGCTGATTACTTGATTTTAACGTCATTACTTTCCTGATTATTGGATTTTAAAAGTAACCTCATTACTTGACCGATTACGTGATTTTAAAAGTAACTTCACTACTTTGCCAATGACTTAATTTTAAAAGTAAATGACAATTTACTGATTACTTAATTTTTAAAGTAATTCCATTACTTTCCCGATTACTTGATTTTTAAAGTAACTGTGACTTGATTTTCGATTTCATAACTTAACAGTTACTTACTTTCATTAAATAACTGTTACTTCTCTCAATATTTGATTTTAAAAGCAACCCAGCTACTCTACTAATTGATTTTAAAAGTAACTACAATGGCTTCCAAGTTCCTTCATGAGTTACATCCAGCAGATGCCAACAACCCTGCATAAAAATAACACCCAGTTTTCAACAGTTGCATTCAAGAATAGTTCATGTAAGTTAAAATACTTTTTTTTTTAAATAAAATATATACACTACCTTTTTGACTTAACAAAATTAATTTTATTTTATTTTTTAAAAGGAAAGACTCTCGACTTCACTTAACATAAGTATTTTTTTTTAAATGTAACTGATGCATTTGTGGACGCCATGTTGTGTGTCAGTGGGTCAAGTGGAGATTATGTACCGATGGCGTGGCGCACATCTGTTGATAGTCAACAGCACATGAAAACAAAAGCTGACACCAAGACCGCACGCACCACCGTCAGCAACACAAATAAACAAAAACAGCACAAATTTTGAAACGCAAACAAATCATCCAGTCGGCTGCTAGCGTGTTGCTACTGTCATGCCTGACTCAAAATTGTGCCGCATATTCAACAATAATTCAACCAATTCAACTTAAAACCCTAATACGAACATTTAACCCATTGCTTAAAACATCGCCCCAAATTTCAAAACCTAAATCAGGTTTGAAACACCAATTTAAAACCTTTACTTTCTGTTGACGCCCTCACTCTCGTGTGAAACCCTCATTTCAAGCTCCAACCTTGTCTTGACACCCGAACATTTGTTTAGTAAGTTCAAACCTAACCTAACAGCAGTCAATAAAAAACAAACGTGTGGGCTTCGGACCCCCGTTCTGCACTCCTGACCACAGCTGATTGTGAAAGTCTGTCCGTCTTTGAAATGTGGTTTGACGAAGCCCCTCCCACAATTCCTGCGAGACTTCCTTCTCCTTGATGGCCAGCTGGCTGAGCTCAAGACAGCGCCACCTGCCTGCCTTGCCCGCCCGTCCGCCCGTCCGTCCGTCTGTCTATCTGAGTTGCTGCATGCAGCTGGCCCCCTCTGCAGAAACGAGCACAAACAACATTCCAGCTCGGCTCAACAACTCCTCGTCTCCTTTCGTTCCTTTCGTTCTTCTCTCGACGCACTCGTCGGACCTCCTGCATATTTTTCCGCCTGGCTTCATTCTACACCACCCCCCCCCCCTTCCCTCCTCCTTCCTCCACCACCACGTTCCATTCACATGAACTCTGATTTACAGCAGTGACGTGACGTCATGAAGCTCGACCACCCCCGCCCCCGCCCCCGCCCCTCTCTCGCCCCCCCCCCTCCTTCCTCTATCTCAACAGCCGGCTGGACTCGGTTCCTCCCACTCGAGCGAATCTTTCTTCAACAAATTCCCTCTCAGTTTTGCAGTCATCATCCGCTTTGAATATTCTTTGGATTCAGTCAGATGCCTTTAAAGGATGCCGTCGTTCTGCATGAGATGTGATGTGGGCGTTAAAAAAATAATAATAATGGGGGGGGGGGGGGCTCAACTGTGAGAGGTCATCTGTGTGTTGAAATGTTAAAAATAGCACACGGCGAGCTGTCATGCATGCAGCGAGACACTTAAAGGGTCTTTTGAGCTCCCCAATGTACAAAAATTGCTGCGCGTGTTTAATGTTGTGAATTGCAGGTGACAAACTCAAGGTCTGGGGACCCGATTAGGACCGCCACATCATTTTATGCAGTTCGCAAAGGCAAATCATGTCGACTTCATTGTTCTTGCTAAAATATGAAAATTGCAAATTGTCATTCCCTTTCAATAACGTTGATGTATTGCAAGCATTTTTTTTTTCCTGGAGATGTAGTAACATGTGCTGATAATACATTTATTTGGGTTCACAGTCCCAACGGCCCTCCACGGAAAAAAAAATTCATTACGATGTGACTTGCAACAAAAAAAGAGTTTAACAGCCCTGTTGTAAATGAATAGCACATACTCTTCAATAGTGGCGATCTTCATTAGCTATACCTGAACAAGCTAATGCTAAGTCAGTGGTTTTATATTTGGAGGTTCAAGCATGGGTTAGGGTTTTAATCAATTGGGATAGGCTTGCAAATTTGGGAATCAATTCTGGGTTATTGAGGCCTTTGAAACCCCGACCTAGGTTAGTGCATAAAGCCCAAGTTAGAGTTGAAAATGAGTGTTTGAACTAAGCTCAACTAAGCTAAGATTTCAAATCATGGTTTCAAGCCTTTGTTATGGTTTCAAAAAGGGCTACAATTTCAAATTAGGGTTTGAAGAGGTTAAAAATGAGTGGGGGGGGGAAATCAGCAGAGCCAGCGTTTCAATTTAGGTTTTCAAGCCTGCAATCTGGTTCCAAATGAGGGTTTCAAGCGAGGGTTAATGCTTCAAATAGTAGTGAGGTGTTCAAAGTTCAGAGGTGGCAAATCCAGGTCCAGAGTTTGGCTTTAGCCCCAGGTGCTAGCTAACTAGCTCCCTAGCTAGCTCATATTGTGCTCGTTTACCTGCTAGGGAGTTAGCTAGCTAGCTAGCGGCTAAAGCCAAACTGTGGCAGGGATTTTACGCTTGAAGCCATGTTTTCAGTACTCAGTTAGGGTTTGAAATTAATGTGAATTCAGCTAAGTTTGACCCGCCGATGTGTAAAACCGCCGCATTGTAGCGCCATCTACTGAACAGGAGGACTTACTATACTTGATCAAGATTGTTCTGACGAAATAAGACCGGTTTTGGCCTGATACCAATTTTATTGGCTATCTTGATCATTTATTATTTCCATTTTTATTCCCGTTTGTGCACTAATGCATCACATGAGCTCATGCAGTCGACACTCTCACCTTATAGTGCTTAACCCTGCATGGGGGGGGAGGAGGGGTGTGACGTCACCCCGTCTGCCATGTAAATTAAAGCAACCCGCCGAGACGACGCCAACACGTGCCGCACCTCGACCTGATCCGCCAGCATTACGAGAAGCGATTTACAAGCGACAGACGACCATCGGCGACCGCTCCCTCCGCACTCCAGCCTCTCCATTCATCCTCTTCCATCGAGAAGGCTTTAATGAGCTAATCTCGTCGCCGGGCTTCTTAAGCGAACGTCTGCAAGCACGTTAAGGCCTTTAAGTGCCTCGTCGTACGACGCAAACACTCGGCCGTGCGTAAGTCATCCTACTTTGGATGACAGCTACTGCATGGGTGACTAGCTTGTTGTTGCCAAGGTTCGTGCCCGGGTCAGGGTTTCAAATGAGTGTTTTAAGTCCACTTGTGAAATTAAGGGTTTGAAGTCTGGGTTAGGTTACAAATTGAGGCTTTGTAAAGTGCTTTGGGCAACATATGGTGTAGATAAAGCAATATATTAAAAGCAGCCAATTTAGCATTTACCAAATTAGGGTCTAAAGTCTAGGTTAGGGTCACAAGTCTGGGTTAGAGGCCAAGATTAAGGCATCAAGGTTGGAAGTTTAAAATTAACATATGAAGCCTGGGTCAGTGTTTTTACCAGAGTTTCAAATTAAGGTTCAATGACTAAGTTAAGGTTTCAAATTAGAGTCTTAGCATTTGAAATTTGTGTTGGTGTTTCAAGTCAGGGTTTGAAACCCAAATTAAGCTATGAAGCCGGTGTTAGCATTTTAAATTCAGGTTTCAAGCCAGAGGTAGGTTTTCAAATTAAGGTTTCAAGTCCAGGTTAGGTTTTCCAATTAAGGTTTGAGGTCTGGGTCTGAAGTCTGAGTTCTGATTTCAAGTTAGGGTTTCAAGTTAGGGTTTCAAGTTAGGGTTTCAAGTTAGGGTTTCAAGTTTGTTTTTTGGCTTTCAAGGCTCGAGGCCAGGGCTAAAGTTTCAAATGTGCGTTTGAAGTCATGGCTAGGTTAGAGATTCAAATTAAGAGATTTGTCATTTTAGTTTGAAGCCAAAATTGCAGTTTCAAATTTGGGTTTCAAATTACAGCTTCAAACCAGGATTAGGGTTTCAAGCCAGGTGGGTCAACATCAGTTGCCAACTTATACAGTTATGGCGCATTGCAGGATGTTTTTCCACAATTGAAAGGGTCAGCCCAAGAATTTTGTTTTGTTGTTCTCGGCCGCTTGTTTCTTTCATCTGCGGCTCAGAAGAAAAAAAAAAAAACGTTCAGTGTCGTCACGTACGCTTGTCGGATGAAGAAAGGCTGATTGTGTGTATCTGTCGTGTCTCTTCAGGACATTGCGTTTAAATATAGACGGCAGCTTTTACGTCTACTTACACGAATCTCTCATTTCCGTAGAAAATGGTACAAAAAATGTGAAGCACCAGATCACACGTTTTACAAAGTTTTTGAAGCCATCTTCAATTGGTAGGTTTTATACTGAATATTATTTTTAATGCAATAACGGTATACGATTACATTACGCGAAGAATAACATTGTGATCGGCCCCAAAATTTGATATACAGTCAAACTAAATGTTTTTATTTTTCATTCCATTACTAGAACAAGTTTTCAATATATTTGATGATTGTAATTTTTGGTGTTGAAACACATTCACAATGTAAATAAAAATGTATTGTATTTTTTTTTCTTTTTCTGGTGAGTTCTGTAACATAACAGTTATCTTATTACAGTTTCAGTATTCCTATTTCATCATTATTTAATTAATTAGCATATTGTACAAAAAAAAAATAGAGACTGTGACATTTGTACCACCATAGAAGCCTTTGCATCATTTAAAAAATGATTTCCGTCATACTTGCAGTAATGAACCAGAAATGAGCAACAAGGCCGAACCACCAAACGAGCCTGAAACCTGCCAAGAAAATCCATGTGTGTGTTTTGGGATCAACACACACACTTGATGTGGTCATCCAGTCATGACTCATCCCAGAATGCTTTGCTCCTCCCAACAACAAGCTCCGGCTACACTTTGCCACATCACCTCCACATTTCCGACGGAATTTCCACACCTACAAGCAGTTGAGGTGATGCTTACAACTTGTTTTTCACATATCAACAAGGATCAGTTTTCATTCTGAATTATAGGCAGTGGACAAAAAAAAAAATGCTAATTGCTAATGTTAATGCTAAAAAATACACCACATCTTATCAAAGCGATCCCCAGATAGCATCACGCTAATACGAGCGCCTGAGCAGCATGAAAGGTCACATCGGGGTCGTCCGGCTGGATGCTGACTACGGGCTTTTCAGTCAATGCCATGACATCATTTATTACTACTTTCCTAGCCTTGCTGAGCTTTTGGCTGCATTTTAGGATTAGCACGATGCTTCGGGAGAGTGATAACGTACAGTACATCCACTCACGACTCAAGTCAGTTTTCCTCATTCAACTGAATGGAAATGCCAGTAATCCGTTCCAGCATGCCAAAAAACACCAACAAAAATGGTTGTACGGTGTTTATTTGTATTTTTTTTAAGAGCACTCCAGCAGCACGCCACAGTATTGCACTTCATAAAAACATACAGTTTTATTTCAATTGAATGTCAAACATGTAACAGTTATGCGAGTGTGTGCACCTTGGCCACCAGGGGGTAGTATTGCACAGACATAGATATAACATACTTTAATTTGATGGGCCGTTCTCCCGTCACGTGTGCATCTTATGTTAGCTCTGACAGCATATAGAAGTAGTTTAGCTTTTTCACTTCCCTTCTCAGAGATACTGAGGCAAATGTGCTGTGTCATGTTTAGGGTTAAAACAACACACAAGTGTGACAAAGATACACAAAGGAGTACTATTGCTCTTCTGTCAAACTTAAGGGATTGAGGACAAAGTCCGTCACATGACTCGCGTCACAAAGTTGCTGACCAGAAGCGCGAGCGCCTCGTTTTTCATCTGGCTTTGTTCACGTTTGTCTAACCCTGACCAACACATGACGAGTCAGCACTTTTAACACCGTCGCTGAGACAACAAAGAAAGGCGGCAGACGGCGTCAAATCACCCTGTCAACTCGCACAAATTAGCCTGACGGCACAATGATTAGGAAGCACGTTAAAACGTGTCGTTTGAAGTCGTGGAGAAATGTGCTGCATCTTTCACATGTTTTGTTTTGGCACTTGAGTAGGAATGTTAGTTCTGGCAGCCGTGTTTCTGATACAGCTACAGAAGAGGAGCCAAAAATGGAGAATCAATTTGATGCAACCACAATAACGACAAAAAAAGGCACAATCACAACCGCAGCAGATCCCAACAGGCATCCGTGAAATCAAAATGTTCATACAATTGTTGTATTGTGCAATAAAAAAAAATCATCATTCACAATAACTATGGAGAATTTTTTTGAGTGTTCTCAAATTCAGTTTTGAGAATGTGGGAGGAATCCGTACTATCTTCAGAAAAACAATGCAAGCAACCGGAGGGCTGCCTTGGATTGAAACAAAGAACCTCTCAACTTGAAGCCGCTCAGATCAGAACCTCCATTCATCCATTTGCCGTACCGCTTGTCCCCACGAGGGTTGCGGGTGAGATGGAGCATGTCCCAGCTGACTTTGAACCAGAGGCGGGGTACACACCCTGGACTGGTCGCCAATCAATTACAGGACACAAACAAACAACCGTGAATGCTCACATTCACGTGTGGACAATTTAGATTCTTAAATAATGAACATAATGCAAATTCCAAATGACCCACTTTCAAGTGAAAGAACACTGACAGAATATAACGATTCCTTTTGACATATTTGCTATGAAACTTCACAATCAACAGACTATAAGAAATGGTTCATTTCGACCTATGTGTGATGAAAAACGTTAATAATAAGTTATAAACAATGTGGATTAGGTTAGTTTGTTAGTTATTTCTGATTCAAAATGATTTGATTGCCAATGATTTTTGCTTGAATATATAGATGTTCAAGGAATCGTAATTTTCTACTCCAGTCTGACTCGCTAATGCTAATTAATAATCTACTTGCGGCACTTTTATCACTCAAAAGAACGGCTCCACACTGCAAAAAAACAACTTTTATTGGAATAACTTGATTGTGACTTTCTCCTCCTTCTCTCTAATGTGGCTACAACTTAACAGTGTATTAGAACCACACTGCCCCATAGTGGCCAAATTGGGTACAACATGAACTGCGCTCCAAATAAAAGGCAAGACAGTATAAAATAACTTAGATAAAATCGATTTTGGGACATTTAATCCTACTAAATGAGAATAGCGATTCTTATGAGAATCGATTTTTGGGCACACCCCTAATATATATATATATAGCAATTAAACGTCTTATTGGCAGACAATTAAAATTGTTCACCAAGTTCGCCATTTTCAAATGTTAAATGTTTATTGAGATGCTTTTGAACATACCTGGGTCAAATTGACCCATGATTTTAACATTTAAAAACTACAAATTAGTAAAAAAAAAAAAAAAAAAAAATTGCTACAAAACTTCTCAATTAAAATGGCCCATTTAAACATATTTTCAATTCAATTGAAAATGTTTATGGGAATGCTTTTAGAAGATTATAAATATACCCTGAGTCAAATTGACCCATTTTGAAGTTTGTAGTTTTTGCAATGAAATTATTACTATTATTTGTATTATTATTAATCAACTGACAATGTAAATGGTTCACTTTGACATATTTGCATTGAAAACTGTTCATCATGAGCTATAATTTATTTTCGGGGTGCTTTTAGGACATTTGAACATAGTCCAGGTCAAACTGACCCATTTGAAAGTTAAAGAACTACAAATAGTAGGTTTTCATGTTTTTTTTTTTTAAAAAGAATGGTTCATTTGAAATATTTGCAACGAAAGTTGTTCATGTTTATTGGGATGTGTTCTTATCATTAAATATAGTTTGGGTCAAATTGACCGAGGAACATTATTGCTGTTCCTGATAAAACCAACCTGACAGGAGGCTTGATAAACCTTCAACCTAATACGTATGTTTTGGAAACAGGGAAGAAAGACAGCAAGCAACCCAGAACCTCACAACTGTGAGGCAGACGAGCAAACCACTAGCGCAACAACATACATCCCGATGAAGTGTTGCTCTATTTTGGGACACCAAACCAAGATGAGACATTCACCAGTTTATCTCTCTACTAAAACGGCTGACGCAGCTTGCAAAAAAAAAAGCTCTTCACACACATTCCATCTACTTCCACGAGTTATTGCACAAAACCGAAAGTGCCCTGACACCATTGCGACCGCCAAACATCTGCCTCACGACAAGCCATCCTGCTGCAGAGCCACCCTCGCCACCCTCGCCTCCGCAGCCCCCCAAAGGATGGACTCGAAGACAGCGAACCTCTTGCTGATGCTGCTGATGACGACGATCTGCCCTCGGGCGTCGACAAGCAACCGGCCGCGGATGACGCCTGCCTGAGGGCTTGCTCGTAACACAAAGACCTGCTGGTCGATAAGAAATCATCGGCGGGGAACATTTACTGGCTGTTGCTGCAGTGCAATAGCACACACACACGCGCACGCACACGCACAGCAGTGACATAAGCAAACAAGCTGACTCACATGGACCCCACATACCGGACACACTGCAGCAAAGGGGCACACCTGCTACAAGAGGCCTGTCACCACGTTTGCAACCCTCAAAAAAATCGTATGTTTCCCGAACGAAAAGAAGACCATCAAGCTTCAACTCGCATCTCAAAGGCATTCATTATTCATCCGCAGTTATCGGGGGTGGAAGTGCAGAACGGGGGCAAGCAAACAACAAAAGGAGGCCATGCGTGTCGTGGGGCATGATTGTTTTGCAATGTATGTTGGGGGGTACTCACATGAAATCCCAGCAGCGGGAGAAGGAGAAGGAGAAGGAGGAGCAGGAAGGGACGAGGGCGACTCAGGCGTCAGCATCGCGAGCACGCTGAGAGAAAGCCGGCCATTGTACGACTCCGCGGTCTCCTCCGATAAGTCCCGAACGCGTACAGAGCAGCCACAGAAAGCAAAGGAAAGGGCAGGGTCTGTCTGGGAGAAGGGAAGGGGAGGGGGAAGGGGAGGGGGGGTCGAGAAAGAGGCTAAAGGGAAAGGAGAGGAAGGAAGGAGGTGGTGATGGGAGTGGCGTCTGTGCTGCATTGGTCAGGCATGTCGTGGGCGGAGCTAAATGAGCCAATGCCATGTGGAAAGGGGGGAAGGGGGGGGGGGGCTGGAGGAGTCCAATCTCAGTAACAGACGGCAAGAGTGCATGTGATGCAACGACAACAAAAAAAAGGAGGGTGGGGGAGGAAAAGGGAGGTCGGTTTGCTTAAGATTCCACCCAGTCAGTCACCTTAAAAGGACAAAGGATGATGCGTATTACATTTTAGGATGTGGATTTACCAGAGGAAGTGAAGAATCAAAAAAAAAAAAAAAAAAAGCAAGACTAGAGGCCTTCATAAATAATAAAGCATATTTCAAGCTGGCACAGGGCACGGAAACGATGACGGGCTGAGAGAAAGAAAAAAAGGCATATGGTTGTAAAACTAGCCATGTAACATATTTGGGGGGGGAACCAGTCACATGAAGCACTTTGATGTCGTGTGATGCGTTGCAATCAAGGCAGCTGGTTGTTTGTTGGGGGTGGGGCGCCCTCGGAGTCATCTCCCGGTTGATCATTCTGCAACGCGGCGTTGCCATGGAGACTGCCTCCACACCGGAGCGCCGACAACATGGCCGCCCGCCGCAAGTCTGGCTCAGCTTCGAGACCAACACAAATGAAGTGAAGGTGACATTTCACAATCTTACTTGCATAGGCACTTTTTTTTTTTTTTTATTAGGTACAATATTTATTATGGTGGTTAACAGTGTAGAACTGTATTGCATCACAGGTATCTCTATAAAAAACGATCTATGATACACAAATGTGGCATTTATTGTGTATTATAGTATTAATGTGAGCACCATTCAAAAACAGTGACCTACATTTACAAACTAATCTCAAATATTGTGATCATGTATTCCCGTCAGCTTATTCCCTTAATCATCATTTCTGTCTCTCTTGGCTGCACTGCTTTCAGTACGTTCGTTTTTTTTTATCCAATTACATTGCGATTTCTATGTGTTGCCATGTCAGTGCTGGTCGTTGGAACTTATATTACACTAGCAATAATATTTATTTTTTTTTAACAAAAAAAATCAGATTTCAAATTCACCTAAAAAAAACATGAAGCATAATTTTTCCATCCCGATTGTTGCAGGTCAGAGCAAAACACATTTATAGCAAACGAAACACAAGAGCGTTCAATAATTAGCATGTCTAGACAGTATGGTATATTTTTTATATGTATGTTATAAATATTGATTCTGAATTGCCTTTAGCTCATGTACATGGCATAGTTTGTGTTCTATTGATTGGTTCTGCAATTGTGAAGTCGAGAAAATCTCTAGTGAAAGACCAGATACCAAATGTTTGGCCCGCCACTGTTGGCAATGTTCACATTTCCCTCGCATGAAAACCTGATTTGCTGTTACATCATAGCATGTTATGGCCGTAATGGATCGAACCAGCAAATCTACAGTTCGGCAGACATCGTTAGACATCTCAAATCATCTGGGCTCAAGTAAAGTTGAAATGTTCGCCGACCGTCAGGTGTTTGTTTGCTTGCTTGCTTGTTTGTTTGGCGGGTCGGCGACACCGCATCGCTCGCAACTCGCCTCAAATGACAGGCTGCCTTTGTAACACTGACCCATTTAAGCCCCCCCCCCCCCCAAAAAAAACCCACAAAAAACAAAGCCATGATTGTGTGAAAGCAACAATTCATCTGATGGCATCACTGGAGTACAATATGAAGATAGCAAGTGAAACTGATGAATTACATTGGTGTTAAGTGGACACTAAAAAAAAACAAAAAAAACTTCTAGTCTATAAATGTTTCCTAGGTTCCAACATGCATTCCAATAAAAAAAAAAAACATTGTCAAGTTACCAATGGCTTTACAGCAAGTACAACTTTACGCATGAAATCGCATCGTCTTGGTTTCTAAGCGCTGGAAATCATCATGAACGCAAGATGCTGCCATCTAGTGGTAGCAGTCACAAAGCGCTCAGTGCTGCAACACTAAACAGAGTTCTCAACTGCAGCAGAGATGGCCACAAGCCCAAGTCCATGTCAAATTTCAAGTCTTTGAGACCACAAGTCCAAGTCTTTGAGACAACAAGTCCAAGTCTTTAGGTTCCAAGTCCTAGTCAAGTCCGAGTCCCTGACCTTGAGTCCAACTCGCTGGCTAAAGTCTTAGAAAAGCAAAGACTAAACGGTCGCAGTGCAGCGGCCAGTTGCTCCGAGTTTGCTGTGCCGGTGACTTTTTGTGTGTCCTTGTGGCATTTGTCTACTCTACGTCCCTAACAATGGACGTTGCACAGCCGCACCGAAAGGTACGGAGAAAGAGAGAGTCAAGTCTCGAGTCTTGAGTGTACGAGTTGAAGTCGAGTTGCAAGCCTCATAAAATAGTGACTTAAGTCCCTCATGAATTCGAGTTGCGAGACCCCATTCTCTGAACTAGGGTTGAAAAACTTGGACTTGTAATCCCAAAGAGTTCCCAGGCCCCTCAAGTTAGTCCGGGTAACCTGGCACACCTCAGGGAAATGTCTCGGAGGCATCAAAGCAAATGCTCAAGCCAGCTTTCTGGCTCTGTGCCGTCTCACTGTCTCATCTCTACGCCTGGATTTGATTGCCGGTCCAAGTGTCCTTGACACGATCAACATCTCAAACGACGCAAGGGTCTGCGTACTGCCCGCCATCATTTTCCAACTACCTTCCGCTTCCTCCTCTCCATTCCAACACCAACTGCCTGAATATTCATCTATCAACTTTCTTCCTCAAGTTCTCTTGCCTCATCATCCTCATCGTCCTTCCACTAATATCTTCACCATCCGTCTTCTGGACGTGTCCAACCCGTCTAATTCTGCTCTCTTTAACCTGATCTAAAAAAACAACAAAACCTTGTCTGTCTCTGATCATCTTATTTCTAATCCTATCCAACTCATTCACGTCCAGAAACCTCAAACCTCAAGCTAAGTCGTTCTTCACGGTCTTGTAAACCTTCATCCCAGCAAAGACTCTTCGATCCCATGACGACACACCTAACACTTGACTCCACCCGTTCCGACCTGCTTGGATCTGTTTCTTCACCTTCTTACATCATTCGTTCCTCTCTCTGGACTGGCGACCTCTAACCCCTCTCTTTTCTCCCTGTAGCCTCACTCGTCCCCCTCAACCGCTACTCCATTCTTCTCCTTTTCAACATGTGCCTCCACCTTTCTAAATGCTCCTCCACCTGCTCCATGCTCCCCCCACTGCAGATGGCGTCGTCATATGCAAACGTCACGGTCCAAGTTGATTACCAGTCTAAGGTCATCTGTCAGCAACCAGGAAGGGGCTCACTCGGAGTGGATCCCTGATGATCCTCAATCTGATCTACGGCTCTCATTCAATGCCAGATCAGTTCAAATGGATTTATGACGGCTATATTCGTCAATGGCACTGAAAGAGTGAAACATGTCCTACTCTGCCGTTCCAGATTGCCTCTTTCCTCTCCGGGTCGGTACCCCGTCATGGGATTTCTCTAAAACGACACCGGCACAATGCAGCCCCTTCCGGTCTTCTTCTTCTCTGTACAATCCATTCTAATTGTGTCTGCTTTTGTTGCAGTTTCGATTTACAGCAGGTGTTTTTCTGCGATGTCCAGCTGACATTGACAGTTAACCTCGCCGCGACGGACGTCCCAGCTGTGCTACTTCAGAGCAAAAAACTCTGAATTCCATCCTACGAAGGAAACCGTGTTTCAGCCACGTTACTACTTCCCGGCATTCTCCACAGTTTGGGACAATCGGTGAGGTAGGGAATGAAGACCGTCCCGTAAACGTACGAGATGCCTTCCGACCCCGAGATCTTCAAACCCCACCTGTTGCCATTCATATCACAGAACAATCGCTTTGTGTTCAACTAAGCTGGCCCACATTTCACACTGAGAAGCATATTTGTAAGTCAATTGAGACAAGATCAATATTTTTACATGATATCCTTTTAGTAACATTTTTCTTTGGTGGTGCGCTGTGGATTTGTTTGTAAAAAATCTCCCTTGGCTCAGTTAAGGTCGGGAAACACTTCACACCTACACCCCAGTACCGAGACCTTGCTGGTCGGTGCCGGTTTCTTTGCTGGTCTGCAGTTTCCCAATATCGCCAAGGCGCTTGAAAAAGCCATAAAACAGTCCAGAAGATTCTGTCTTGCTCCAAGAGCTCTTTGGTGGAAGACTTTCAGCGTTGTCCTCGTGACTTTGCTCCTTGTCTTGGCAGAGGGTCGGTGCGAGGTTAAACCCCCTTTCGGAGGACTGGGAGTCTTGCTTTTGAGGTAGGTCAGGAAAGTCAAACTCCTGTTTGGACTTGCGTGCAGTCTCCTTGTCCGAGTCTCTGGTTCCAGGGATGGGAACCCACAAGTCGTCGTCCTCCTCAACTTCGGCCTTCTTTACTTTCACCGGTAGCGTGTGTCGGCGGGGAAGGTTCTGTTTCGGAGAGGCCGGAGAGCTGAGCAAGAATCTGACCAGATCCTCGTTTGTCGGGTCTCCGGGGTACCGGTCGGTCTCCATGTCAAAAGTCCGCTGACGAATCAGGGTGGCGGACTTCTTGGGCGATTTGAAGTTTTCGTCAGACAACTCCGTGGACGAGACGCTGCCCCGGCTGCTCTGGTAGAGCAAAACCTTCTTGGAAGCTTCACGCAATTTTTTGGCCTCTTCCTCATTATTATCCTGGAGATCCTCCTCGTCGATGTCGGTGGCGGCGGAGAACGATCGACCGGAGGAGGAAATACTGGGAGTCCTGCCGCTCAATTCTTCAACAGCACAAAGTATCACGTCCTCTGCCTTGTCCTTACTGGATGCATCGTCCTTCTCGTTGTCCGAGCTATGTTCTTGAGTCGCAGTGAGTTCCACAGCTGAATTCCACTCTTTCTTCGTAACGCTCACCTTTAAAGAGCCGGCGCATTTTAACTCGGGATGATTAATCTCCAAAAGACTTCCCGTTTGCGGGCTTCCGCTCATGGGGCTGCCGTGAGTGGAAAAGGGTCGTCCTGACTTCCTCCTCTGGAGCCGGTTGGTCAGGAAGTTTTGCAGGATGGACTCTAAGGCAACGCCCTCCATTTCTTTGTCTCTGACGGAGCAGGTGGCCGTGGATCTGCGCTTGGCGGCACTTTCAAGACGGTTCTTGTGTCGTCGTTTCACCTCGGCCACCTCCCGGGCCATGTTTTCCTGCGGGAAGAATGCAAACCTTAACGAAACAGAAGAAACTTCTTGAAATACAAAAAGCCTTCGACAACAGCAAGCAGTCCATTTGCCTCAATTCAACTTTTGCAGATTAAAACGGTTTGAGAATCTACACAGATGAAATGAGGAATCGGGACTTTTTCGAACACGGGCTTGACCTGCACGGCTCGTAGAAACCTCTCACAAAACGAGTCGAAGACTGAGCAACACTCCTCCAGTCTGAACTTGCTGGGGTCCTCGCAGAAGTACTGCGCCACCGAGTCACTGCTTGACTGAAGCTCCTGGAGATCCCGTTCCACCTCGTCCAAGCAGTCCTCGGCATCCTGAGCCGAGGACAGAAATGAGTCGCAGCCTAATCGCGCCTCCGCCGTCAGCAACCGACAATTCCAACAGGCCTTCCTCACCTTCAGGAAATCCTCCATTTGAACCTTGAGGTCTTCCTGCTTCAAAGTATTCGCTTTGGCGTCATTCACTTTTTTGACTTGGCGATCAAACTCGGCTTCAAGGTCACTTTGGGTGATTCTGGAAACAAGAGGGGGGGACATTTTCCAGTGGTAGTGAAGATTCTTTCTTTCTTTTTATAAACTACACAATGTTTGTAATTTTTTTATATTACACACACACAAATAAATGAAGTAAAAAATTTTTTTTTTTATAAACTACACAATGTTTGGATTTTTTTTATACTACACACACAAATAAATGAAGTAAAAAAAAATTTTTTTTATAAACTACACAATGTTTGTATTTTTTTTATATTACACACACACAAATAAATGAAGTAAAAAAAAATTTTATAAACTACGCAATGTTTGTAATTTTTTTATACTACACACACAAATAAATGAAGTAAAAAAAATTTGTTTTTATAAACTACACAATGTTTGTAATTTTTTTATACTACACACACAAATAAATGAAGTAAAAAAAAAAAAAAAATTTAATATAAACTACACAATGTTTGGATTTTTTTTATACTACACACACAAATAAATGAAGTAAAAAAATTTTTTTTTATAAACTACACAATGTTTGTAATTTTTTTATATTACACACACACAAATAAATGAAGTAAAAAAAAAAAATTATAAACTACGCAATGTTTGTAATTTTTTTATACTACACACACAAATAAATGAAGTAAAAAAAATTTTTTATAAACTACACAATGGATTTTTTTATACTACACACACAAATAAATGAAGTAAAAAATATATATTTTTTTTATAAACTACACAATGTTTGGATTTTTTTTATATTACACACACACAAATAAATGAAGTAAAAAAAAAAAATTATAAACTACACAATGTTTGGAATTTTTTTATATTACACACACACAAATAAATGAAGTAAAAAAAAAAATTTTTATAAACTACACAATGTTTGTAATTTTTTTATACTACACACACAAATAAATGAAGTAAAAAAAAAAAAAAATTTAATATAAACTACACAATGTTTGGATTTTTTTTATACTACACACACAAATAAATGAAGCTTCTGTAGCATAAATAAATATGAGTGCAGAGCATTTTGATATATTGATTGATATTTATTTTCACATTTTTGTATTTATTTTTATTGTTTTAATCTTTTTATTTTTATTTTTTAAATATATAATACTATATTTTACTGTATATTTTTTACATCAGTTTTTATGTTCTTATTTTATTTATTTATTTATTTTAGGCAGTTTTGGTCCTTCATACACATCATCCATCCGCGGACGCTAACATGGAAAATTGGAAAAGTAAAACACATGTTTACCTTGCGGCAGCTTTAATGTGTGCGAGTTGTTTGGGAAAGTTGAGTAGCTCCGCATCAATGTTCTGAGCTTGCTGCAGAAAAGAAAAAAAAAACATTTACAAACACACACAAAAACCGCTTGATGAAAGCAACGCAGTCCACTTGCCATCACAACATAGTGCATGAGATTCATCCCGGGTTTGTTTGCTTTGGTGTCCACCAACTTAAGCAGGGATGCCATCCGGAAGCCGACGGCGCTGCCGGCGTATCCGCCCTGTTGTCCAAACAAGCCCAGCTCACAAACGCAAACCAACGCCATCGACTGCCAATCGTGTAGACGCGCTCACTCACAGCATTCATGTAATTCCCCGTCTTCAAAACCAGACGAATGACTGAGTGCAGACTGTCACAATCCAAAAGCTCTACAGGGAAACAAAACACAAGGGAATGTTGGCAAGTTTGCACAAAGTATGAGTTTGGAAGGAAAAAAATAATAAAAATAGAGCACCGTTTCCAGCAGCTTTCAAAGTGCCAATAAAGTCTCTCATTTCAGCCATGAAGGGGAAAAACTCCTCTTTAAGGACCAAGCTACTCAGACGCTGGTCATACCTGACACACAAAAACGCTTCAATAGTCAACTTTGATCCGCTCAATAGGAAACCTCCAAACGAGGATGGAGGATCTGGATACAGCGGGGGGGCGGGGGGGGGGGGCTCTCACCCGGGGATCTGGATCAGCATGAGCATGAATAGGTCCGCATCCGGGAGGGCCGTTTGGTCCCCGTTAAATTTAAGAAGCTCTTTTAACTGCAAAAAAGGAACGTTTTGCAACATAATTGGTTAGTCTTGCAGATCATAATGTACATAATAGTAGATCATGAAATCACAAGTGTTGACAAACATCTAGTAATAAGCCATTTGTTACACTTTTCCAAGTGTATTCTCTCACAGTGGTACAGACCGTTACGACCATGTATTAGCCAGATTTGCTGTTTTTAAATTGTAGTAATAACACATTTATAAACCATTTATAAAACCACTGTTTTATAAATGGAAAAATAAATAAATAAATAAAAATAATAAAACCATTGTTGTGCGAAAATACTCTATAAATGTTTTGCAACATATTACGAAAATATTTTCTATTTTCTTGTAACCTACTTTGATGAGAAAAAAAAATCAATATGTGTCCTATAATTAATGGTTAACAAGACCTTTCTGTGATACAACAAACGCAGTCAACATTCAATGTGTTGACATGAAAAGTATTTAAAAAAGAGAAAGAAAAGCGTTCCGGGTACCTCGCGGTCATCTGGCAGCAGTTTACGCAGCTCCCGAAGTTTCCCGGGACCAAAACCGAGACCATTTCCCGCTTTGATGTCCTCAATCATGTCGGTGATGGGCCTGCGGATGGAAGAGGTGCGCTTCACCATTCGTGTCGCGTCGCGGCACTTATCCAGAAAAAAATCTCTTGATTGAGGTTGGCGCCGTTTCACCGGCAAGCCTCGACAAGCAAGCTTTGTGAAACGAAAATCTCATTTCAAAGCACACAAATTACAGATGTGTTTCAAACTCAAATCGCAAATCAACTTTTCCCGAAATCAATGGAAACACCATTAATAAATGTTTTTTTTATTTTTATTTGTGTTATTATTTATTTATGTTTATTAGTAATTTATTTCCCAGTTTTTTTTGTTCAAAAAAATCTCCCTCTGTTCTGGCTTCAAATAAGGGGGGGGGGGGGATTATTTAAAAGACAAAACAGAAAAAAAGTATTAGTAATGTAGTAATTTTTCCCCGTTTTTTCAAAATAATTTCCCCCTTTGATTTTTTAAAATTTATTTTACCTTTTTTTATAGTACTTTTTCCTCCTGTTATACAGATTTTTTTTTTGGGGGGGGGGGGGGGATTTTATGACTGAAAAACTGAACATAAAAAAATACACACAAAAACAAAGCTCCCCCAAAAAAATTATCAAAAAACAGGAGTGTTATTTTTTTTTCAAGCGAATGCCATGCGATTGCATAATCAACGAATCGGATTAAAAATCATGTTTTAATGTCCATGTCTTTATTATAAAAACATCACATTATTTCAAATGGACATAAATGATTCTCCTAAAATAGGCAAAAAAGTTGGTGGCCGGATGTTAAATTTGCAAGTGGCAGAGTGTCTGATGTTCACTTCACTTTGAGCGTCGGCTCGTTAACTGAAAAACTTCTCACGCTTTCAAAAACATTCATAAGCATTGTTATGCTTCATACCGTTTGATGCCATTGACTTGTTAAATCGTCACCCTCTTAAAATAATGGCCTAAGTCGTTTTTTTTGTTTTTTTTCAGATAACTTGAAAAACTGAACCACATTTTGATTATACATATTAATAATTTAATATAACTAAGGATGTAGCATTCTTAAGGGAAAAAAACAAATATTGTCCAAATATGACTTAGGCCATTATTTTAAGAGGCAGACTTGTTCGACAGCATAGAATGTGCAGTGCACGTTCAACAGCCTTGAGCAACACGCTTCTCCTCACAGCTGGACCAGGCCTGCCGGGACATGCGGATGTGACGCGGCGGCGTTGTTGTGTTACGCCGAGTGCTGTTGTCGGCTGAACTTAGCAACGCGGGCCACTCACCGCCTGAACTGCTTGAGGAAAATACCGATGTTCATGCTCCTCTTGGCGCCGAGGATGGACACCTGAGGGAAGAAAAAAGTTCATTTTAAACGCAGCTGCCAAGACAGGACCAACCCCTCAAAACAGGCTCATTTTCAGCGAGAAGATTTGAAATGGAGTAAAAAAAAATAATAATTTAAATGCAGATACGTCTTTTGTAATTTAACTCTACATGAGAGAAGGCTGTCTCTCATATTGACAGCATATCTGGGGCAACCTTCCTTCAGCAAACACGCACTGTGTGAAGAAGAGATAACATTCCCGAACATTACGCAATACCGTGTTTACTTTTATTCTAGCGTGCGTGTTCACACGATCCTCTAACACTTTTTGTAGCCTCGGAGCATTCACGGAGCGCTTGCGGGTGTGTTTTGATACACGGTCTGATTATTTCTCATATCCCATTTGGTGCGCTCTTGAGTGATTGCGGTAAGTTTGGTTCAGTTCAACTTGAATTCTATTCTATGATTTCATGCATTCATCCAATGCAGATCAATCGCTTCTCTTTCTCAGCACACGCGTTCTTAGATTATAAAAGGATGACAAAAATACATTCAGACACCTGTACGTTCACTAGTAACGATATACAAACATCGTGATACTATAATTATCACGATATTGTGGGGGAGGGCGGAAGGGGGGGGTTCTAATATCGCCAAAGAAAATAGGCTTGGCACTGTCTTCACATGTCATTGTCATGTGCTCCTATTGGCTCAGCTGCACTTAGTATCATGGTCTATATAGTTCACAATACTGTGTCCAGCTCAAGTATTGTTTTTTGACGGCGACGTTAAAAAATATTTGCTTGTTTGACTGATTTAGGTGAGTCATATCCATCGCAGTGGCCAAAACATGCCTAATTCACATTAAACTGCACTAATAGCAACCACTAGAGGGTGCTAGAACTACAAACATGGAATACAACTTTGCCCTTTTAACAGACATGCTGCTTTAAATAAATATGGTGTCACATTATCGTGACAATTTTAAGATTGCCATATTGCAGTTATCGTTACATCCCTATGACAAGGTAACCACGTGAAACTGAGAGTGGCCGGATGTTGTGGAGTTGGCATCGAGAGCTGGAGCGTGTCAAACTCACTAGTAAGTCCCACAAAGGCTTGCAACACAAAAAGATTCAAGTGAAAAAAGAAAAAAAAACGTAGTTATCCCACTTCGAAGAGAGAAGCCAATTTTTGGTTAAAATACCGCAAGGTGGGTATTTTTTATTTTTGTTGCACACAAGGGATATAAACAGGGCTGGACTGGCCATCTGGCATACAAGACAGATGCCTGGTGGGCTGACAACTTTTGGGGCCAATCTGCCAGTCCAGCCCTGGATATAAAGTAAAAAGTCATAAAAATAAAAAATGACTCCATGATGTAGTGGGGATTTTGCTATACACAAGTTGATACATAAAAAAAAAAGAAAAAAAGACTGTACTATTCTTTCTGTATACTCACCAGTTCCGCCCCAGGGGCAGCAGCCGGCGGGCTCCTCGCCCCGTTGCGGCCCAGGGTGGCGAGCTGCTGCTGGTTGAGCTGCTGGGCCCGCTTGTGACTGAACAGCTCCTCCATGTGGTCCGTGTCCAGCTCGTAGTCGCCGTCCGTCCGATCCTCTGTCCAGATGTTGCGCTTGCCCATCACCGTGTGCTTGGGGATGGTCTCCCAGTTGAAGTTGCGCATCCTGGAGCGCCGACGCTCCAGTCTGGAGCCGTCCGGCCCGGGGGGCGGCGGCGGGGGGGGAGGGGGCGGCAGTAACGGGGGCGGAGGAGGAGGTGGCGGCGGAGATTCCATCTTGATGGGGATTCAGCAACGTCGTGGCCAACTGGTGTTCTCAGCTGCGCGTGATGGCTGAGAAGAAGCCCAGCAGCAGCAGCAGCAGCAGCGGCGGCATGAGTTGGATCTTCATTGGACGCGGGTGCAACAGGAGTGTCCCGAATGGCAGTAAAAGTGACGCATTCATTCTGGGGAATAAAAGGGTGTGGAGATGTTACAACAGTGTTATTATACAACAAAGACACACCTTAATGTTGTACATGTAGTTCACATCAAGCATATCAGAGGAATTTGATCATTAATAATTTCAGTAGCTCTTTACAATTAATATCCATCAAATTAATCATTAATGTTTGAAAAATGTTTTTTTTTTTTTTAAACATTCAACATTCAGATGCACTCTTAAAAAGAAAAAAGTTCTGAGAGCAATAATAGATTGTGAATATTCATTCCCAAACTTAATTTTAAATGGCAAACATGGAGTTAGCCCACTCTTGTTTTCAGTGACTCAATTTGTAATGCTGGTGCAGATTATAGCAAGAAACATGAAGCAGCAGACAAACATAATTTGTTATAGCGTTTATCATCATTATTTCTCACAAGAAGGCCATTGCAACACAGCAATATGTTAATTTCATATGTTAAAAAAGCCTAAAAAAAGGCAGATTTTTTTCTCTCGATTTTATTCAGATTTTTAATTGACAATTTTTTGTTTTTTTGTTTTGTGTATGTGTGTGTGTGTATATGCTTAAATTTTCCTTTTGTTACCTGCACTTTGCACTTTGAGCAAAAAGTCATAACTTTGTTGATATAACGTTTACTCTGCTGATTTATTTACACGTACATCTGAACTCATACTTCATTACAGGGTGTGATAACTTTTGCCACCACAGTTTTTAGCGACAGGATGTGGGTGTTACGCATAACACCTTTGGGAGTTAAGCTTAACATCACAGATAACATCAATAAAGGAACATGGTGCAATCACATCACTAAATCCAATAGCAGGCCACGGAAGTGACTCAGCAAGCAATTTGATCAATCGAGTCATAAAACAGAAACTCACCTTTACTTTTGCTCCTTGAAAATACGTCCTGCGTCCTAGTTTTCCATTCCAAACGGGCTCCTCTCGTGCTGGAACTTGAAAGAGTGTCGCAATTTCTCTTCCCTGGAAACGAGAAGGCCACGCCCATGGAAAGGCGGCGGCGAAGGGAGCGTGCGCGCGCGCTCACCTGTCCTGGGAAGGCGCGCTTCACCTTCCTGGGATCTCTCGTCGACCTCCTTGACTTGGTGCGAGTGGTTGGACTGTGAGCGCTGGGTTGGATTTACGGACTCGAGCAACGTGATCAGTAGCGCTTGAAAGATTGATGATGACATTGATTCGTTTTAAAGATGCAAACACACTCTTTCAGTCATTACTGATAAGGGGTGGAAAAAGCGGTCTTTCTTATCTATTGATTATTTAGGTAGGGAGATAGTGAAGATGGGATCTTAGTGTAATCATCCACTTGAATGCAAATTATTGTTTACAACCACTTCATGGGGGACAATGTCAAGATTTGCCGCTCATTTAAGATCTGCAGAAAGACCGTTTGTCTCGTCACTGCCAAACCAGTTGATGAAATTTGAACAATTGAATTGTGATATTTAAAAAAAAAAAATAAGCACGTTTACTACAGTCAAAACATGTAAATAGTGTCAACAGAAGTGTTCGATACTAAAAGCATGCTCTCCATTCACAATTTGTAACCACCCGCAGTGTGGCACCGCACCACAAGGTGGCGTTTCCTTATTTTCGTTGTGCATATGCAGCACTTTTTCGTTTTGGCCATCAATGTTTTTGACGCCGTGGACGTGTACGCCTGTCATGACGCGTCGGTAGCGCCAAGAAGCCTTCTGTTTTTGGTTTCCTTTGAACAAAGTAAGCATGCGGACTTGCAGGTCTTTTGTTGCTCTCCAGTTTTTGCTATTCAGCTGCGCCGTCCATGGCTGAGCAGCCGCCGCACGTTACAAATCAAGGACAATTGAAAAAGGACCCTCAAATTCAAGCTTGAGTGGCTGTGATCATAAAGACGACGTTTCAAGTGCCATATGTCTGCCCTGTAGGTCAAGTAGAAAAATACCCACAACAGTGTGTATAACTTGCACATCAACTTCATATGAAGGCGACAAGAGACTTGCCAGTTTTGTTATTGCAGTATTTTAAACATTTGCATCAAGTGCTCATTTAAATGTGAACGTCATCCAGCAGACTTTTATTTGCGAGTGCACCACAACAAGGACAAAGACTTGAAAATACAACGCTCTTACGCAGATTGAGAAATAGCGGAAAAGTTAAAAGTTTTTTTTTTTTTTTAAACCAATAACACCATTTAAACATAATTTGAGCATATCATTTCAGAAGTGCACTTGGCACTAATCAATAACCAAGAAGTACCATCCGCATCAAAAATTATTGGTGACCCCTGCAAGTTGAACACATTTGCTCAAAATACTGACCAATGGCCACTGTTCATTTCGGTCGTACCATTTGATGAATTGTCTATTCAATACAGAGTCAAAAGCCTGTAAAAAGTCCGGTTGTAAGAATGAGCTCAGCAGGTACCCAAAGCAGGAGACGAAATTAACTATAGATCGTACACTAGCCAAGAAAAATTGACTCAATATATACACACAATATTTCACACATGACATGTTTCGTCCCATCATGTAAAATGACAGTTGAGGCAGCAATCCCACAAAGCAAACATAAAGGAAAGCAGTTATTGCATTTCTGTCTGCGAATCTCTTCAGTTGGGACGCTTGCAACCTTGCAAAGTTGAGTTCTTTGATGGTGAGCCATCAAACATGCTCTGCCCACACGCCAATGGTGAAAACGCGTACGTCTCACAATTCTGTGTCGTCCGTCCGTCCGCTGGTTCAAATTCTGGAGCGATCAAACCAAATATGGAAGTTTGTTTTGGAAGAAAGTCTGAAAATGGCTGAAATGACCATAAATTGGCCGCTTTGTATGGAGGACCAAAACTGCCCAAATTAAAAATAAATGAATGAATAAATAAAAGTGAAAAATGAAACTTATATTTCAAATATAATTCAAAATTTAATACAAAAAATAACTATAAATGGAAATAAAAACAACTAAATAATAGTATATAAATAATAATAAATAAAAATGTCGATTGATTGATATTTATTTCGACATTTATTTTTATTTATTGAATCTTTTGTTTTATTTATATTATATTTATTTATTTTGTTTTGTTTTTATTTTTACTTATTTCATTTTGAATTATTTAATTTTGAATTATTTTTTATATCCATTTTTATTTTCAATTTTATTAATTCATTCATTCATTCATTCATTTTAAATTTTGGCAGTTTTGGTCTTCCATAGCTTGGACCCACATTGACAATATATAAAGTTTTGCTGCCATCTAAGGCCCAGACACAATTCTGTCCAAAAGTTCAAATCTGGTAGCGATCAGACAAAAGTTTATCTTGAAAGAACCCCTGGAAAAGTCCCTCAAATGGCAGACTTCCTCTATCTTTTCGTGCCTCGTTTCTTGAGATAAAATGAAAATCTTTGTGGCATCTTAACGACAAAAAAGCGAAGCAATTTCAAGAGCTGCATTGCTCGGACCCGAATGATGTGTCATTTGGAACGCAGAACATAATAAAGTTCACTTACAAACTCTCATGTACTGTTCTAAAAATATATCAAAAGACAACAAAAACAAGAATTAAATGCCCAACAGCGATGTCTACTAAAAAAAAGAAGAAGTCTATATCGATACTTTACATATTGTTTTATATATACATTGAAATGAACGGACCATCAAATAGTGTGTAGCTTAACAAATGAGATATAAGTGAAACCTATCCCAGTAAAGTAGAACAAGTGAAAATCGCAAAAAGAAAAGAAAAAAACTTTTATGTTATCTAATTTTTCGATCGTGCAATAAACACCTGTCACTGTTCCTCCAGCCAGGACGGCTTGTCGGCGCCGGGCGGCTTTAACTTGACGTTGAACTGCACCAGAGTTTGTTCCAGCTGCTGCTGGTTGCCGGCGAAGTAGGCCGAGATGGCGTTGTGGAAGAGCAGCAGCTGCTTGTGCATCACTTTCACCTGCGACGACAACAAACGGCATCCAAAATAGGACTTCAGGGAGCTCATGACATTTTGCCACTAGATGGCAGCAACACATCTAACAACATCCAGCATTGTGGGAAAATAACACTCAGTTGGGCGAGCTCATTTCAAGGTAACGAGTTCTCATGAACGCTGCTGATACCAGTCACCGGCAAGTAGAAAAATACTCCAAAATGACTTAGATATCACACTTCCAATAGAGAGCCAAATTTGGGCTCATTTTACTTGTGTATCATTACAAAAAAACGTTACGAGGGTTTTAAGATGCAACTTTTTTTATGTTTATTTATATATGTTTATGGTTGCTTTGAGTCCCACTGTCGTATTGTGTTCAGCAGGGTTCCATTTTGGGGCCCCTGCTGTTTTCACTGAATTTGCTGCCCCTGGGTTCCATCTTAAGAAAGCATGATATTTCTTTTCACTGCTATGCTTTGAGTTGAGCTGAGTATTTTATCTTTAATCCATTTAATATTTCTTCGTATTTTGAATAGGCTGTTATTAAATACTTACATTGGGATTCATTTCCCAATTTCCCAGTAAAGCCATGCCAAAGCCATGTCTCCTACAAAATGTTTTGGCGCCATCCGGTGGCATATCGGTGCCGCGCACCTTTGCTGAACAATCCAAACCTTGTTCTCCTCTAAGAACTTGAGCTTGATGCTGACGTCGCTGCGCAGCCGCTCGTATTTGTCCCTGTGCACTTGGTAGTCGTGCTGGGCCATTTCGATGCGGACCATGGCGGCGCTGTCCCTCGGGCCCAAACTCAACTCTTCCAAGTCGGACCGGTAGGCGTCAAACTCCAGCCTGAGCGCGACAGGAAAATGGAGGCCGTCACATGGCACGAGGACGTCCGGCCGGCGTTTGCGTTACCTTGCGTTTTCATAGTGCTTGATGGTCAACAGGGTGTCCTCCATGGTTTTGTTGACCAAAGTGTCGATGCTGGACACGAAGAAGGTGATGGCGCCCAGCAGGGACTCGCCGTTCTTGCACAATAGCTTTTGAGTTTCTGCGTTATAGCCGAACTCATCCTGAAGAGACGGTGGGGGAAAAAAAAAACATAAAACGTAAAATGGCATCCTTCACTAATTAGCCGATTTCACTAATAAACTGGTCCCAAAATTATTATTATTTATTTACTAGCAATTACGGCTCAACCCACGCTGATGCTGATTCCTATATTTGGCAGAAAAAAATTACAATGACAATTCAGTTGGCCAATGAATTAGAACATATATATATAAGGTGGCCTTTAGTATAGATACTAAGTACAAAGACATGCAAAAAAATAAAAAATAAAATAAAACATTAACTGATGAAGTTATATTTCGATTGACGTATGCATGTATGCAGTTGACTTCAAAATAATAATAATTAAAAAAAATACATCTAAAAGAAGATGGCAAGGTCTTAACATTTTTTTAGATTTGGATTAAAAAAAATAACACGGACGTGTTAGTAGGGGTGACAGGCAATTATTTTTTCTAATCGCAATTAATCGCATGACTTCACTAACTAACTCACGATTAATCGCAAATTTTAGCTTTTCTAAATGTACAATAAAATATTTCTCCTGAGTTTTCATACTCTTGTTAACATAAAAGTGAAAGAAAATGTTAAACTAATAGAAATATGGCTGCATCTTTTAGTCATTGATACAGTAATTTCACAATAATTCATTAAATTGAGTTCAAATTAAAATTTGTGTTGAGGTAATTTTTTTCTGCCACTAGATGGCATAATTGCATTTGTAAGACGCTGGTGACAATTCAGTGCAACCTTTAACATGAAGTAAATTTTAAAAATTGTGAAATACAAACTGACCCCAGTCTCCACAAATATATGCATTATTATTACTGCTAAATTTTGACGTGGACGTGCCTGCTGCATTGCGACTGGAATTCCCCCAGTACAGGTTTTCCAAGTAAGTCAAGGTCATTAATCGCGTGTTTAAAAAAAATTGTAGCGTTGAAGGAACTTGAAATTAACTCAAAATGAAAGCACTAATTTTGGCACCCTAATCTTAAAATATTTGCAAAACACAATTTTCATTGCCGTGCTGCCATCTTTTTTTAAATTTGATTCTTTATTTACTCTATTGTTGTCATTATCTTTGTCTTATGTTATAATGTGCTAATGTTGTAAAAAAAAAAAAAAGGTAAAATAAAAATTCAAGCAAGGCCTTATTTTTTTTTTCTATTTCTCTTTTACTTTTAAAGAAATGAATCCCAACAAAATGATTTCTATTGAGTTTTTTCCCCTCCAATACATTTTTTAGATGATTTCACCTGAGCCAGACACGAGAGGCGCGCGCTGAAGGCTACCTGCAGCTCCGGCGACTTCTGTCCGAGGTCGGCGAAGGTGTCCCCCAGGGCCTGCTGCGTCTGCACCATGCTCTGGAAGTGGCCGGTGAGCGCCGTGGCCAGCCTGAGGATGTTCTCGTACTTGCTCTTGGTGTCTCTCAGCAAGTCAATCTGGGCCTCCAGTTCCAGGTCGACCGTCCGCGAGCCTCGGCCGAAGCGCTCCGAGAACATCTGCTTGGTGCACTGAGGGAGACGGATCATACACAGTCAATTCTGTGGAGTAAAGTGGACTCTGTTTAGACTGGGACCAAATAGACTCCGTTTTAGAGTGATTAGGGGTGTCAGGCGATTCAATTTTTAAAATCGGAATTAATCTCATGACTTCAATAGTTAACTCACGATTAATTGCAAATTTCATATCTGTTCTAAATGTACAATCCAATGCACAGTAAAATAAATTTTCATACTCTTGTTAATATAAAAGTGGAAAATTTTTTAGCTAATAGAAATATGGCTGCATCTTTTGGTGATTCCATAATAATTCATAAAATTGAGTTAAAATGAAAAAGATGACCTGTGCTGTAAAAAACGAGTGTGATATTGATTTGTGTTGGAGGTCATTTTTCTGCCACTAGATGGCATAATTGCATTTGTAAGACGGTAACAGCTCAGTGCATTTTACTTTTCATATTTCTGATCTTGAACATGAAGTAATTTGTGACATCTTGCACATTTTTTTAAATAGCAAAATACAACTTGACCCCAGTTTCCACAAATATAAGTAATGTGTTTGGTTATTTAAGTTTTAGAAATATCATTATAGTTCGCTTTGAGTTTTGTTTTTTAAATTGAGTTAGTTTTGATTAGTTTTCAGGGTGGCTCTGTTAGTTTTTATAGGTTATAGTTATTTCCAAAATTCTTAGTTTAAGTAATAGTTTTGTTTAAAAAAAATAAAAGTGCAAGATTTAATAAATACCGTGGTAAAATGAAAAAAGTAACAAACTTCTTACTTAAGAGTTGCGTTTCGTCTGAATTAAATGAAAAAGCAGGCAAGGCGAGCCATTGGAGCCAAAAGGCAAACACGCAAAATTGTCAGCTCGCGACGTCCTCTGAAGGTGTTTTTCTATTGGCTGCTGCTAGATGACGTCACTTCCGCGCCACAAACTTTCTAGCGTACTTATTCTGACTAATATCAAAATAAATATACTTAAATCACATTTCAAATCAACACCAAAGGCTCGTGTATTAAAATTAATCACCAACGACGAAAACTAAGGACATTTTTGTTAAAAATTCAGTTAGTTTTGTAAATCTAAAATGTAGTTTCAGTTGGTTTAGTTTTTTTAAAAAGCATTTTTGTTTTTATTTTATTTTGTTAAGCAATTTTTTTTTAAATTTTAGTTCTAGTTATTTCGTTATAGATAACTAAAATAACCTTGGTCTGGTCTCCTTAGATATAAGCAAACAATAGGAGTGGCATGGTTCAGGTAGTCGTCTCCCAAGCTGAAGGTCGTGAGTTCGTTCCTCAACCCTTGAGTGACTTTTTTTCTTCACTTCTTTATTTTACTCTCTTCCAATTGTAAATACTGAGTCTATTTGGTCCCACTCTAAATAAGAGTCAAATTGACTCTACAGAATTGACTGTGTACTGTAAGTTGAGCGGTCATAGTTGAGGTGGCCGACTTCACCCGCCTGTTATGTTGCTGGCCTAGCTGACAGCCATTTTGAAAATGGTAAGTGTCAAATGTGGCCCATGCAGCAAAATGCATAGCTTATTACCTTATATGTGTTGATGCCCCATTTCTTCACACTGTCCAGCTTCTCCACAGCCACGCCACGGGACACTTCATCCATCGCGTTGCAGGCGTTATGGTTCGAGGAGCCTTCAAAAAAAAAAAAAAAAAAAAAAGAGCAGCAAACATGAACTAGCTGACTCATGTTAGCCAGTCGCGATGGACACATGAGTCATGGCAACGGGTGAATGAGGAGGCGGTGGCGGGCTTCAGCGATGATACCTGCTCGCTGCTCGCTGCCGTGCTGCGCCAGTCGGCTGGCGGCGGGCTGGCTGGTGGGCAAGCTAGCGGTCCGAGATTTCATGCGGATGTCTGCGATGGGATTGATGGCGAGGATGCGGAACATGGGTGAGAAAAGCTTAATGTAATGAAATGTGTCTTTTTGGTGGCAACGATTGAAGATGTGGCCGACATGCGTTTTTTTTTTTCTTTTCATGCACTTGGGAAACAAGGAAGAATGGAGTTAATGAGATGAAATGCAAACAGCAACAACAACAGCCAGTCTTACTAGTATCAGACAATACAATAGAGTATTACAAATAAATGCTCTTATTTGGTTAGTGTGTCCTTTAACCCTCCTGTTATGTTTGTGTCTTTGGTGCACCACATAAAAACACCCCCCTTTTTTTTTTCCATGTGCTACATACACAGATCAGCAGGGTTGTGAAGAAGTGCTGCCTCCAACAGAGAAAATACAATCCAATCCCTTTTGCTGCTCACTTTTTGGGCAATATGGTTAAATTTAATGGCAGCGTGGCTGATTACCAGTTTAACGGTTTATCGTGACTTTAAATTCAAGGTTTCAATAACTGCTAATATTGGCTGTCAACGCTAATGAGCTCTTTTTTTATTTTTGGAGGTGACTTCTAAGCACGGCACAATATAATTGGTTGCTTGCAGAGTACATTCAATGAGCCACCTCTTAGAAGTTAATTGCCTATAATTTCGTTTCCCCCCCTCCTTCTTAGCATAGTTACACATGTTGGTGGTGGTGGTGGCAGGGGGGGGGGTTATGAAATAGACACTTACACAAATGCCTTTGGATTAATGTGCATAGTCCTCAAAAAACAACAAATTAAAACAAAACACAAGCCAGCGTGTACTAGTTAGCCTCAATGACAACATAAGTAGCTCCCGGGTCTGTTCTAAAAATAGCTAACAAGTGACACTGTTACTTACTAAGAATTAAAAGTAGAAAATTGTCAACATTTATTTTTTGCTTATTTATTTATTTAAACGTAATATGGTACACATTTGCAAATGTTGTACTCTTACTGTATTCTACATTTTGATTAAAAAATATATATAGGTGGTGTCCAATGGTGGGAAGGGTTTATTTACCCAAATATTTTTAAAAATTGCTGTAATTTTAAGACTTGTAATATCACAATATTTTAATAATATCGGCCCATGCCTAGTGGTGGATTTGCATAGGGGCCATTCATTTGCAGCCTGGATGCAGAGACTGTCAATATCACATGCAGCGCTTTTAGCAAAGGTTTGTCAATTTTGTCACTTCTTTAGAAAGGTCGTATAGACTCACCATAAAACATAACATAAGGGTTAAGACTCCAATATTTCCACTCAACTCCAGATATAGGCATGCGAGCAAGGGCAGCAGTCCTTTTGTCCAAGTAGGAGACTTTTTACAAGAAAGAAAGGGCCCAAAAGTCGAAGACTCAAAGGGTTAAAACTTGAGAAGCATCAACAGAATGCACAGGCACCTGGTGCAGGCGCGGGGCCGGGTCTTCTGTCCAAATATTCGGGGTTGAAACGAATGGCAGGCCCTACGAGATACGGTAATGCAAAGCAGCGGCCTGGAGGTCAGTAGATGTACAATGACTGGAAATCAGAGTAATCAGAATGCCTCCATTTTGTTACGGCCGCCTCTTGCTGTGACTGAAGGCTATTTGAAAACTGCTCAGGGTTCATTTGTGGGAAGAAACAGCCGATGCTATGGCGGGCGGGCAGTACCTTTGATACTGCTGGTCGGAATGATGCCTCCTCCCGCTGGACCGCCGTAACCTCCCGAGACGATGCTGGTTTCGTTGAGGTTGGGCCCTGACACCATCACCTGCTGCAAATCCTGATCCACAAACAGCTGGATTATTTTTTTTTTAATGCAACACACTTTTACTGCGGACTCAATGAAGTCCCATGTTGTGTACTTGAACAAATAAGCTCTACAGCTCTCACTACATTAAGTATCACAACATATGGCACCAGTTTATGTTTTTTCAATTTATTTCAGGACTGGGGTGTTGGTAAAACTGAAAGGCATTTATTTATTTCATTTCATTTCAATGGCTAAAAGTGATTTGATACAAGCTTAGTCAAGAACAATTTAATCAAGGTACAGCCTTTGGCTGAATACTTGGTGATATTGTGCTGCAAAGTGATGTTAACAGCAATCCATCAAAGAAGATAATAGTAACTGACCTGCTCCAGACTATCATCCTCTGGCTGTGTCCCAGTGTCTCCATTGCTGTTGATGGGAATCTCCATTGTGGCTGCTTTGCTCATAATGCCCTCTGCCATGACGTGATATCTGAAAAGACAGTGCCAGACACAAACATTTTACAGTCTGAGTGCTACATACAAGAGCACACAGTTCGCTTACATTGATGCTAGGCTGATTGCTAACTGCAGCTGATGTGGCTCCTGGCTATGTGACAGCTAGCTTAAATATGGCTCTCAGTTTGCTCGTACTAAAAAAAAACCACACAAAAAACAAGCAGCGCGGATTTGCGGAATAATCTATAAACACAACCGTGGAGAAAAAAGGTCTAATTTCCAGTTAATCAAAACAGTGCAACGTTACATCCATGGCTGCTGTTTACATGAGCTGCCTCGTTCCATACAACTCATCCTGAAAATCCCTGCATCCAGCCAAGCAGCGGCTTTAGCCTCCCTTCGCAATAAATATGTTCGTATTTTAAATCTATGTTAACACGTCTTTTAAGGCATTTTAATTGAATTAATATTTCATTAATAAAATGTTTAATCGGAGGGGCATTCGTTTTATGGTGTTTTCAGTGGTCTGGACGCGCATAACGAGAACCTAAGCTCTTATTTTGAAAGAGTTTCAATCACCGAGCCTTTTCCGCCCTTCTGCTGGTTGTCCACGTCGTGCTGTGCTGACGTCGCGGTGTCACCAACGTGCAGTACTGCTTTGTTTGCTCAGGGGGTCAGTGTTTCCTCGTTATAGGTGGCACCAACGCCTCACAGTGGGCTTGTTTTTTGTTTGCATTTTTAAATTTGTATTTCTAAAATAAAAATAGTCAAAGAATTACTAAGTGTATAGTACAGTTTTATTATTAATATATTGGTCAATTAATTAATTTGCCCGTGATGTCTTGACCTCGCTGAAAGTAGCACTTACTAAAACACCCAATCAGGTTGCTCCAAAATCATCACTATGCCGTTTACAGCTACTAGAGAGCACATAAGCAACATGTCTTCCTTGCTAGGGGTTCGAATCTGGGCTCCGGCCCTCCTGTTTTGGTTTGGTCCACAGCTGTTTGTCTATATGTGCCCTAAGACTGGCTCTTGTCCAAAGTCAGCTGGAATTGGCTCCAGCAACCCTTCAAAGATAAACAGTACAAAAAATGGATGATGGATGATTAAATGGCCTATCTAACCATCAACTGCTAAGGGGATTGCAATTTCTGATTATTATTCTTATTATTATTATTGCGTCCTGCCCCTCTAGTTAATTGCAGTCAGTCGTCTTTACAGATAGGCCGATAGAGCCAAATTGTACTAATGTGCCTCATTTGTTTCAATCAGGGATAGCAAGAGAAAGGGAACATGGCTTTCAAATGGAGTAAAAGTGTTTATTATGAAGATTTCGTACAAGGGACATTTTCCCAAACATCCCAGTGCTTGCTTTTATTACTCTAACCCCCCCCCCCCCCCCTTTTTTTTTGCTCCTGCATCAGCACTATTCTACTCTATTTATTTGGATCAAAATCACTTTTTTGTCTGGGTTTTGTTTTAAATAAAATGTAAAAATGTGTGTGAGTGGAACACCGTGCTTAAAGTGGGATCAGAGATCATTGCTGTTTGGATTTTTTTTATTTTTCCACTTGACTGCTTCTTGTTAGCTGTCAACCCCATATAGACTGTATATATAAAAATGACAATAGGCAATGTACATTCTTTTGCTTGAGAGCGCCTCATGCTGCGAGCGACCGCTCAGAGGTGAGATGTGAGTGAGAAGGCATATTTTGGTGGGGAAAAATAATGTGAATGAATGGAACTTCTCAAATCAAAGAGTTATTATTAGGGGTGTGCCAAAAAATCGATTCTCATAAGAAACGCGATTCTCATTTAGTATGATTCAGAATCGATTTTAAATGTCACAAAACCGATTTTATTTAAATTATTTTATACCCTCTTGCCCTGTTTGTGTGTTCCTTTATTGGGAGCGCTGTTCATGTTGTACTCGATTTGGCCACTTAGGGGCAGTGTGGTTCCACGCGGTCTGATACACTGTTAAGTTGTTTAGAGAGTAGAAGGAGAAAGTCACGATCAAGTTATTCCAATAAAAGTTTTTTTTTTTTGCAGTGTGGAGACGTTCTTTTGTGTGATAAAAGTGCTGCGAGTAGCGCGCTAATTATCATTAGCTAGTCAGAGTGGTGTAGATCATTACGATTCTTTGCACATCTATAAATTGAAGCAAAAGTCATTGTCAATCAGATCATTTTGAATCAAAAATCATTCTCAACCGAAAATCGGTTTCTGAATCGAATCGCAGGCCCAAAAATCGGAATCGAATCGTGAGACATTCAAAGATTCCCAGCCCTAGTTATTATTCCCGCCTGAGCGATGACTACTACGCCTTGCCCTTGTGATCGCGCCTCCGACCCTCAAGGGTGCCTGTGGAAGTGCCCGTATCAATAATAATGAAGAAAAAAAAGGTCAATTGAAAAAAAGTCCGTGGTCGTGAGTCTCAATCTGGTTTCTGACATCGCACACACCGAGCCGTTGTATACATTTATAAGCCGTGTACGTTACAGTGAGCGGGCAGGAAGTCAAATCCCATAAAGGAAGAAGGTAAATAACGTTGCTGTTGAAACTCCCTCAACATCTCGATGGCTGGCCACTTGCTGTAGCTCCACTTTGAATAATTGAAAGGGTATGTTCTGACTTTGCGTCCCGGCGGAGGGGCTGCCTCCACATCCTTGAGCCTCCCCCAGCATACCTTTGACCTGCGCATTATTCACGGCCCACAAACTGTCCAGGTTTGACTCTTGCTTTGCTTTGCTTGTAAACGACTTGAAGTGGCGCAAAAGTCACTTAGGAGCATCGGAGTCAACAATCCAGGATGTAAGGCAATCGTATTTTTCTATTTTATTCCTTGCGTGGAGTGATTGTGCTGATCAGATGCATTAAATGCAGTATTCAAGATTAACACAACCGCTGTCTTGTTAACGGCTGAAGCAATTGTTAACTGGGAAACACCAAGAAATTAGAGTGTATTCCTTGTAAAAAAGAGTAGAAATTGCATAAAATGCAGCGTAAAAGGCTGTCAGACTTACAGTTCTGTATGTTAAATATCAAGCTGCCTAATGATAACAAACATGCAATTATTAAATGAGGAATATCAAGAGTTTGTTTGTTACAAGAATGAAGACAAATTGTACATTTCTAGAGTACGGAAGCATATTGCCTTCACTTTTCGGAGTATTTTGGTTTAATTTTTTTGTTGTTGTTTGTCTCTGTTTTATTGAATTTTTTGTCAGTTTTTATGTGTAATTTTCCCGCTTGTTTTCATGAATATTTTTTCTCTGCCTTTCGCAGTATTTTTCTTTTACAGAAAAAAATCAGTAAAACAGAAAAAAAACTCAGAAAAACAGAAAAGAAAAGAAAAATACACAAAAAAACAAAGCTCCCCTAAGTAAGAAAAACAGGAGCTTTTGAAAAAATTTTTTTTTTAATGAATGCAATATGCTCCCGTACTAAAGACCCTTCAAAACTAACGTCCAAGAGATTTTGACTATTTGCTTCCAAATTTGTATTTATATATGCTAGGCAGTTGTGAACAATTTGTTTTCGTTTGATGACTCGCCATCAAAAATACAAATAAAAACACACACAAAATAAATCTCTCTTGAAACACAAATGTTTTCAAAATCTGTCCGTGGCCTGAAGAGATTTCGAGGCTCCCCCTATTGGCAGAAACGTATACACGCAATACACATGAAAGAACGACAAACATTTACAGTATAATCCAGCTTCACGGAATATCGCTATGAGAAAAGTCCTCCAAAATGTATTAAATGAAATGTTTGGATAAGAGTCCAACAGAGAAAACAACCTGCAGACACAGCTTAGTACAAACAATGCATCAAAGCTGTCTGCGTGGCCTCCTCGGCTGCCAAGAGGATTTCTATTATTTACACAAGAGTCCTCAAACAACTGAGAGATGTGCGCAGTCTTATTGCCACATGAAAAGCAAGCAAACAAGGCTTGACAATTATTTAGTAAATATGTCAGGTACAAGATTTTACAAGCGCTGCAAAAGTGCGCTTGACTCACTTTAGTACGCAGTTTGATGCTTCTGCTGAAACCATAATTCAGCTTTAGGAAGATGAACTCAAACATGTACACAAGCAACCATATAACGACCTCCCACTGGGTTCGAGAGCCTACCATTTCCAGGACAAAGCCATCGGGACCGCCGACATGCAATCAGGCTTTGAGAGTGACATTTTCAGTCCAGCCTTGTCTTGCCTTGACTTTGGCAGGGTTTTAGGGCACCGACCAGGAATCAAACCTGCACCACCTGCATGAAAGTTAACATCGTGTACAACCGTACCATCGCATATTTTGGCGGGGGGGAAAAAATGTGAATGAATGGAACTTCTCAAATCAAAGAATTATTATTAGAGGTGTGCCCAAAAAATCGATTCTCATAAGAAACGCGATTCTCATTTAGTACGATTCAGAACCGATTTTAAATGTCCCAAAACCGATTTTATTGAAATTATTTTATACCGTCTTGCCCTGTTTGTGTGTTCCTTTATTGGGAGCGCTGTTGTACTCGATTTGGCCACTTAGGGGCAGTGTGGTTCCGCGCGGTCTGATACACTGCCACATTAGAGAGTAGAAGGAAAAAGTCACGATCAAGTTATTCCAATAAAAATGTGTTTTTTTTTGCAGTGTGGAGCCGCTCTTTTGCGTGATAAAAGTGTAGCGCGCTAATTAGCATTAGCGAGTCAGACTGGGGTAGATCATTACGATTCTTTGCACATCTATAAATTGAAGCAAAAGTCATTGTCAATCAAAGCATTTTGAATCAAAAATCATTTCACTGAAGCAACCCCCTAATTATAATCATGAATCATTTTCAGCCAAGTTACAACATTCATTGGAATTTGAGATGGAGGGTGGAAATGTAATAAGTCCCATTGCAAGCATGAGGCCGGGGCTAATTCAAAGTAGATGAAAAAGCCCAGCGGCCGACCTTGCAAGAATTCACTTTTGCCGCGCTGGAGGCCGGAGAGGCTCGCCACATACGTCCATTCACCATCACTGATGATGCCACTAATTGGAAACCAGAACCGCTTTCAAATAAACAGGAAATCGATGTTGATGCTACGCGGGTTTGCAATAACGAGAATGGCGGCGCCGGTGTTACCATGGCAACATGGCCTGCAATACTGATCGGCCAGCTTGGCCAGACAAGGTCGCAAAAATATTTTGGAACATTCATGGCCTGCAATTGCATTCATGTTAGCCTTCCTGGCTTGCTGTTTATGATCGATACAAAGTGTTTGCTAATCTGTGATTTATTAATATGTTATGACTTACGGCCTTTCACTAGTTGTTTGCGATAACCACGAGCCCGATAAAACGGCTAAAAACGAGTCAACTTTACTAGAAAAGAGAGAGAGAGAGAAATTTCTATAATTTGACATGTTTAAATGCTTAATGTTCATTATAATGCACGTTGTACACTAATTACACTATGTATGTACACTAACGTAATATATTAGTGTGCTTTTATTTAACTTAATTATTATTGAGTTTTTTCCTGCTTAATGCCATCCAGGAAACATTGACTTGCGTGTATTTTACAGTTCCCAACTTATATAGTGTCTTGCTTAACACTTAATATTTAACCTGTATCATTTTCCATTTCAATTTGTTTTTAACAAAGATTAAAACTTGGAGTAGTCATTCACCCCCCCCCCCCCCCCCCCCTGCCATTTGGTTAATTTATTATAAATGAATCCTAGATTCGGGGTAAGTTGATTGAATTTGATTTTGTAATTTGAGTCTCTATTGCAGAGTGACTATTTTGCAACCCCCCCCCCCCCCATTCCAGAACTAAACAAAAGGGCTTTCTTTAACACGATCGGTCATTGGTTTATTAGCGGTGTGGTGGCTAATTGGTTAGCACGTCAGCCTCCCATTGCGGAAGATGCGAGGTCGAGTCCGAGCTTCTGCCTTATGGTCGGAGGTTGCACGTTCGCCCCGTGCTTCGTCAGTTCCCTCCCACATTCCAAAAATCATTCATGGTAGGTTAATTGAAGTGACTAAATTGTCCCTAGGTGTGATTGTGAGTGTGTATGGTTGTTCATATTTATTTCAACAGATTTAGTCATAAAGTTCATATTGGTAATCGTTTCCTGTTTTTAAGATTTACAAAATAAGCAATGGCTATGACCTCATTACAATCACTGAACATTACTACATTACAGTAAGAAACTTTATATTTACGTTTAGTAATAGTTTCTTAATATTTTCCTACATTAATCAATCTTTAGTTGCATGTAAATGTTACTCAATTCTGTTGAGTGAGATATGCTTGATATTGAGCAGCAGAATTGACTTTATTGGAGCGAGTGCAAATACTCGCGAGAATTTTTTAAGTGTATCTTGTTTTCAAGTTTTTTTTCTGTGTACCCTGTAGAGGAGAAATAAACCGAATGAATAGAACTGTTCAATTGAAAAAAAAAAAGTCACACAAGGACACACGCGCACGCACACGCAATGCACGTATCATATGATTGCTTCTTGTTCATTGAATTATGATGATGTCATCATGGCCATTAGAGGAAGAAAAAATCAAACTGAACCTTGAAGTCCAATCCCAGTTATAAGGAGACATTTCATTTTGGTTGTAATTAGGAACAAGAGCAGTTCATCATATGGAATCTTTCAAGCTGATGTTTTTTTTCCCCAGATTCTGACATCTTCATGATAGTCAAAACACAAAAATGCACACGTAGGAATGCAAATTATTCCAGCGAGCCGTTTTAAATAACCGGCTTGCGTCTGACTTCCAGCGCTTTTTACCAGAACCCTTGCGAGGAATGTGCGATTCCTGGGACCGACTTGAAAAACACACGTGAGCTTTCTCCGCTTTGGTCAAAGCCCGTCGATCAGATCGGCTCATTCACATGCAGTCGAAGTGCTGCACGCCGACGACAGATTTAGAAGCGCTCCAGGTTATCCGTCCCGTCAGACTTCTAACGACATTAAACATGGCCGCCAAGTCCGCGTTGGGACACTCCTAAATCCTGACATGAGAAAGGCTGCAGGTGACTTCGCAGGTACGGATTAGTGGACGCTCGACTAGAAGGTCTTGAACAAACTTACTGGAAGAATACGCCGAGTGTCACTTTTACAAATGAGCCAGCTATTCTCTAACACTTTCTAAGCTTCATTCAGGGATTAAGATCGTTGCTCACCTCCCTTAACAACTCTCATTAAGTGTCAAGCTGCTCCACAGATGTGCCGGCATGGCCTACATGGCACCAACATTCGCCAGCCCTCCGCACTTTTTCCCTTTTTTTTTTAATGAGGTACGGTAACATCCTGACTGTGTTCAAAGTCATGCATAAATCTCGGACACATTTAGCGCCGTGCTAACGCTAGTAGGCACAGTCAAAGAACCATTAGCCACTTTGAATACAATACTTGTTTTCTAAAAGCTCCCGCATGACTACGAGTAGTCAGAGAGAGAGAGAAAGAGAGAGATAAAGAGAGAGAGAGAGAGAGACGTATACTAACAGTGTTGCATTTTGCCAAAAAAGACGAAGCATTTTTTTTTCTCTTCAAAATATTGTAATTCCAGTTTCCGCTTTTAAATCATATTGACTGTGTTTTTTTGTCTTTGTTTTGTTTGTCTACATTGCTACGTACTCCTGCAAGAAACAAGAACAACAAAGGCAAAAGTGGGTACATGGCTCAAAAATATTTTGCTCAAAGATTAAGTTATTCTTTGGGCTTTCAAGCAGGCACAAGCGTCAGCATTCTAACACATTTGGTGCGCACCTTTTTCTTACTGCATGCACACCCAAAAAAAAAAAAAAAAAAAAAAGTATGACCAAGAAATTAAAAAGAGTGAATCTTAACTCATTCACTGCCATTGACGGCTATAGACGTCCAAAATTCATTTGAACTATTTCTATTAGTTTCACATTTTTTTCCACTTTTATTAACAAGAGTAAGAAATCCTAGAAAAAAATATTGTACATTTAGAACAGATATAACATTTGGCATTAATAATGAGTTAACTATTGAAGTCGTGCGATTAAAATTTTTAATCGGAATTAATCGCATGACTTCACTAGTTAACTCACGATTAATCATAAATTCTATATTTGTTCTAAATGTACAATAAAAAAAAATGGATACTCTTGTTAACAAAAGTAGGGAAAAAAATTAAACTAATAGAAATAGCTAAAATTAATTTTTGACGTCTATAACCGTCAATGGCAGTGAATGAGTTGCAGATGTTTTGGGAAGAATTGAATTATTCTTAACCCCTTTGGACCCATAGAAGACTGCAGTGGACATGACATTGGCCCATTTGTGTGTCTAAACCAATAAAACGTATCATTTGGATGATGTCAACACTTCTGGTTTATGATTGGATCCTCGCTAACCAATCACAATCGCAAGTTGATTTGCATGATGTTTATGTTAAAAATGTTCCGTATAGACTTGGTAAGTCTGTCTAAATGTTACAGCCATATTATTCTGGCATCCACTATAACAAATAAAAATATGAGATAACCCCCCCCCCCCCCCCCCCCATTGTTAATCTCTTGTGGGTTCTTCCACACCACAGATTGAGACTTTCATTGGGATGAAAGTCAGTTTCGTCAGTCCCTTCATAAAGAATTGACATTGGAGATACGATTTCAGGCCCGCGTTGAGAAGTCAAACACACAAAAATGTCAAGAATAACACAAAATGCACACAGACGTTGGATTTAGTGTAGCAGGCCGCAGCAGTGTGACCACTTGGGATGATCAACTGCGGTCCCTTGAAGGGAAAAATGTCCTTCCGGGAAGATTCGGGACTTTTGTGCTACGCTGAGAATTGCGCTTTGAAGTCGTGAAGCAGACTGGCAAATGAGCGCACCGCTCTCAGCCTCAAAAAACTCCACACGGTTCTGATCGTGCTCCGAAATCGTGTACTCTTATGCAGCGCCATTGATACTTGCTTTCATTAAATCCTGCTCAGATTACATGGGCGACCCCCCAAGTAAGTGTAAACAATTGTATGTTTGTGGTCACCGGGGCGGCACAATGCAGTACAGGTTGGATAAAATTGTTCTTGTTTAGGGGTGTGGCCAAAAAAATCAACTCTCATAAGAAACGCCATTTTCATTTACTACGATTCAGAATTGATATAAAATTATTTTATTTAAATTATTTTATACTGTCTTGCCCTTGTTTGTATGTGCCTTTATTAGGAGTTCATGTTGTACCCGATTTGGCCACTTAGGGGCAGCGTGGTTCCGCGCGTTCTGATACATTGTTAAGTTGTAGCCACATTAGAGAGTAGAAGAAAAAAGTCGATCAAGAACCGTTATGCCAATAAAAGTTCTTTTTTGGGGGGGGGGGGGGGAGTAGGAAGAGCAAATGTCAGTGAGTAATGTTCAGATGCTTCTCTGTGTGACGTAATTCCCACACATCACACTCCTGTATACATTCCTGAAGTGTTTCGCTATGAATAGCCGTTCTTTTGAGAGATAAAAGTGTCGCGTGTAGCGTGCTAATTAGCATTAGCGAGTGCTTTCCATTGTGTGGTTTGCCTTGAGCTAGCTACAGTTGGGAAACAAGCTTGAAAAAAAAAGTGTGTTTGCATTTTAAAGTGTGCACTGTGTGTAAATTTAATTTTAATTCATTTTATGTGTTCAGATTATGTGTTTAGTTTAAACCTCAACTGGAGTGTAATAAACGGCTTGATACTGTAACAATAGTATCGCTTCTCTTTCTTGCATGGAATAAAAAAAAAAAGACAATTGTTGGTGTTTGCCAGTGAGCAATTGTATATTTATGATCATGATCAGATTGGTTCAGCAGCTGCCGTTTTAATCAGATGACCTGTATATTGCATTCCGTGCTATGTACAATCACTCCCATCCAAACAATTGGATGTTTGTGCTCACAAGGCACTTTGATATTTTGTTGTAAGGAGGACAGAAGAAGGCAAGGCGATGAAGCACACGCCAGATGTCCAAACCAATGAGCAAAGCAATAACATCCTGCACGGCTAATTAGCTGTAGCAGCAATTAACATCTCACAGCAACAGCTAAACCTGCCATCTAATCTTAAAAAAAAAAAAAAAAAAACAGGTCAAAGCGTACATGATTTATACCTTCAACCTATTGTTTGCAATGAAGCGGCTTTGATGTCATTCTCGCGGCATCTGGGTCACGGTTGAAGCGCTAGCAGCTAGCGTAAGATTGCTTTCGAGTGGTGCCAGATAGATGTCAGGACGGTAAAACTCCCGACGTTTACTTCGGTGCAGACCTCCCACGACCATTGCGCAATATTAAATCCAGCAGGTCAAGGAGGACATGCTACGATAGTTCCTCACATAGTTGTCAGGGTGGGTATTTATTTATTATTTACTCACTTTAGAGCGGCCGACCCGATTGCATTCAATCTTACTGGCGTGTTTTTTTTTTTTTTGGGACTATTTAAACCTAAGTTGAATAGGATGCATATTTTTTTAATATCCAGTTATGATCCAGAAATGTACCTTAATACAAACTAACAAAATTAACTTATCAAAATAAATATCTTTCAAACAGAAACCTATTACTGCTTAACTTAAAACTGTATGCATTAATATAAAAACAATAAGTAATAAGCAGAACATTCGTCCTGTAGCATATGTTCAGCTCAATTTCACATTAGGTGGAGACAATTTTTCCCAGAGATTTTATCATCATATATACATATATATCATCATCATATATATATATATATATATATATATACATATATATATATATATATATATATATATATATATATCACTTGTGGATCATGAGACGCAAGTAGCAGGACTAGGAAGCCCCTCCCCACACACACACATGGATGACTATTTATTTATTTATTTATTTATTTTAACTATAAAAACAAAGCTCTTATTTTGCTAGAAAATCTGAACTTTGACCCATTTGACTTTTTTTTTTTTTTTTTTTTTCAAATTTCCATGTGTTTAATGTAAAGGAGAATAAGCAGTTTTTCCCTCCCAATATAAATCTCTTAAAAGTAAAATAAAATGAGGTATTATCATTGCTAATATCATAATAAAAATAATAATTCCAATTTAATTCAAGCAGAATAAACAATCGGGCCATGACAAGTTGGAGTCGTGAAAGTGCTCCCGGCATAAACTACAACCAGTGTGGTGGCAAAAAGTACTTTTTTTTAATATATATATTTTTTTACTTGAGGTGTCCCGGGGAATGTTGATGCCGCGACTGGACTTGCCTTCACATGGCAAACTTCAGAGTCCATTCTTTGGCGATGTCGTCGTACTTTTGTCTGTCCGATTTGTACGTGTGCGCTACGTCAGGGACTAAGGGGTCGTCGGGATTGGGGTCGCAGAGCAAAGAGCAGATGGACAATAACACTTTTGACACTGTAAGTGCAGGCGACCACTGCGACCTTAGTATGTCCAGGCAGATGTTACCGTTGCTGTTTATATTTGGATGATATATTTTGGTCGACCCATTTGACATTTTAATGAATGGTATGGATTTACATAACACTTAGAAGCATAAACTCTAGTCATATTGTAACACACTTCAGACAGCTAAAGGACTTTAAGGAACAGAATCATGACAACTCCACAAGCAGACTTGGCAGTGCGCGTGCGTGTGCGTGTCTCAGGAAATGAGACGCAGTGAAGCGTTTTATGTTTTCACGTTGTTTGCTTGCTACCATTAGCTGTGGCCTGCCCCCCCCCCCCCTTCGCCGTAAAGGAAATCAAGCCCCAAGATTGTATTTAATGGTCAAGTGTGCGTATAGTGTGTATTAAAGAGGACTGCTGAGTGGAAACATCAGCCGTCGGGAGGAGTTGAAAAGGCAGTCCGCATAAAACCGCTAGTAAAACGCTACCGAGTCAGGCGGCCGCCATTTTGAGGCCTTTGGTGACAATCTGCGAAATCTTCAGTTTATGACTGCGCTGGGATGAATACACGTACTGTACTGCTGGCGCTTTGATTGATAGTACAGTGCAGAGACATAATCATAATCATAATCATAATAATCATGTTCTGCAAACGACAACAAAGAGCATGCGGCTGAAGGCGAGAGGACTTCACACTCACGTGCGCCGCTCTCGTCTTGGTTGTCCACCAATCGACAGCCGCTCTCTTGTCACCCAGGCATGCAGACATTTGTTGCCTTCAGGCACATCGGGAATCAAGAAAAACAGAACAATATTATGAGCTGAATGAACATTCCATAAGCGATACAGTGACACCTGTTGTTGTACTGCGTGCTGAAAATACAGTACATTTCCACCTGAATGAAATGATTGTATTCATATCACAGTCCCGTAATAAGTCACACTTCCTGGTCTTGATGTGGGCAACACAAATCAAACCACCTTTGGAATGCAGTGTACAGTACATAATAAGTGCGCTCTTTTATGTCTGACATTAACTCTGAGTCATTTGTGTACGATTACCAACACAAAGCGGATTTTTAATGGCGGTCCCTCAGAGGGACGACGACATCAATGGCATTCTTGTCCCGCGTTTCAAAACGTAATCGTTTCCCATAAACGATAAAAAGCGTAAGCAATTACGAGTCGTAAATTTTGACGAGACGCTGAGTGGCTTACTGCACACTCCCGACTCGTAATGAGAGAAAGTCTCCATATTTTTCAAGCCGTGTTTAACACTCAATCGTCCAAATGAAAGCATATGGAGCTTTAAGGATAAAGTATTTTCCATTGGATGTAGGCCTCCCCTTTTTTTTTTTGCTCCCCCCCCCCCCCCCTCCAGGAGCCTTGCTGGAAAAGTGAAGTTGGCAAAGCCCACTCTCAGTGCACTATTGTTGGGTAGAAAGTAGATTGATGTGCCAGAAGTCCTCCTGGACTGAACTGCGAGCACTCAAGCTTTCACATGAATGCACTTTTCTTATGTAATCTCATCTTGTGCAGAGCAACATTGAATTTATGTGTATGAAGGTTTTATGTTGCGCTCTGTAATACAACGACACAGTACTGCATTTATATTGCATAACAAAAAATAATAATCACATTTTAATACTCGACTCACCCCCCCTCACCAGCAGTGACATCTTTACTGTAAGGCTTGAACACAATCCGTACGTGTTAAAATATTAAACCGAAACAAAAAGCCATAAACATGTTGCACTTTGTGTATCTCACTTCTTAATAAGCTTAAAAAGAAGTTAACTTAGCTTCTGTTCAACATAAAAGCATCGTTTTTTTTCTCTCTGACCTGACTTTAACAAGGTCGCTCCACCCCCTCACACAAAAAGCTAGCTTTGTCGCTATCGAGCTAGCTATCTAGCTATTTAGCTACCTAGCTATTCACTTGCCAAGTAAGACTTGAAAACAGAGGAGGCATACGTATTACGTATCTTGCGTATTGACTGCTACACAACACTTTGGTCCAATTCCTGCTTTAAGGGTTCCGTTATATTCATTATATTTTTGTTGTGTTTTCCCGCCCCGCTACATACAACGAGCTTCCATTGGAAAGCACTTGAGTTGTGATTTGACGTCCTTGGAGATGGACACGGACACAAAATGGACTCGTGCTCTTTTGTTGGCCGGTGATTGTGGGGAAGGTAGAGGGGGTGCTGTAGCCTCTAAAGCGGGTCCCGGTAGCCAGCGACGCGCAGTCTGCACTTAGTAAGATGACACCGAGATGTTTTAAGAGCAGAAATGGAAAAGTAATGCAGAGGCAGCGGACAGAAATGCTTGATTTGATTACGCCAAGGCAACACATCGAGATGCAGCCAACTGGACTGTATTGATTCAGCAACAGGAGTCTTTTCAGCGGTTGAGTGTATATTGTGCGGTGGCGGGCGATTTATTTATTTGCCGTCGCGTGGGCCTTCAGCGGAGACTTGCCCGATAAGCCACGTCTTAATACCACAACTGTCACGTCGTGATTATAGAGGCCGGACCATTGTGAAAGTACAAAAGTGCAATTATCCGGAGCAGTTCAGAATCAATATTGATCTAGAATGTTTGTATTAAATTTGATGCAGCTAATACAACAACAGGGCAATATTGTGGTAAATCCCCAATTTATTGCTTAAATAAGCATTACGTTTTTGATGAATCATTTACACAATCATCAGATTGAAATCTGATGATTTGAACAGATGTTTAGATTTATGAGTCGTAAATCTTGTCCACTTGTCCACCTTGCCCTAAAAAAAAGGACACAAACTTTTCTCCCTTCCCTCTTGAGCAAAAATAATTGAAAGCGATTGAAAAAGGTCACGCAGTTTGGAATGTCAGGTCATATTTTCGAGTCCATCGTAAACTTCGATGACACGGACCAAACATTCTGTTCAGTACAATCAACTGTCGCGCATCGGCCTCATGATTAAAGCTGCTTTAATTTCCTTCTCAACGACGAATGATGATAGCGACAATTGCATCTCATCGAGCTGAGACGCGGCGGTCTCGCTTTTGAAGTATCCACGATACGAGCGATAAGAGCTTCGTGGAAGAATGCTCAGTAATAACAGAGCACCTTGAAGGGGGGGGGGGCACCACAATATAGTTGGGATCTCATTACATTTGTCACGGTACGGCGGCATACCAACTTCTACTTCAACTACCACATTTTTGCTTTTTATTAATATTAATATCAAATATAAAGCATATGAAAAAAAAAATCTCTGAGTGAACTAAAATTGCACCCAATTGTCCGAAACATGTTGAAGTTGAAAATGGCACCGTCCAAAATTTCTAAATTATTATTATATGTGGGAAAAACTTTTATAGTACACATGAGTAAAATTGTCCAAATTTTGGCCCATTGACTCCCATTATAAATCATCATTTTTCATGTTTTTTGATGCACTGTACACCTAATGTGTTATAGTGCATTTCCCGCGACTACCCAAGTTATCCCTCCACAACTAATTGTGGGGAAAAAAAGACTTTTGAATAATAAAAGCCATAATACACCAGATGACGCTAGAGAGCTAATTATCATTTTTGGTTGAGCTGATGATGTCCCCATTCTTATACCAAAACAAAAAAGCACGGTAGGGATCGAGAGCTCAGGCCTGTGAGCGCGTGCGGACGCGGTAACGGTGACGTGCACACACGTGTGTTGAGTGTATGTGTGCGCGTGCGTGAATATTCCAATTTGAATGTGTTTTTTATGTATACGGATGATAGTTAGTTGCGCTCTTAGAACAATATTGCTTTTATTGTCCAAAGAGGGCATCAAAAAATAAAAATAAAAATACAACTATATATATGTTTGGATAGGTCTGATGCCACTGAACATTTTGAGTGGTCGCAAGTAAAAAATAAATAAAATAAAAAAAAAATCAGAAATGACTTAGATATCACACTTCCAATAGTGAGCCAAATTTTGGCTCATTTTACTTATGTGTTGTAAAAAATTAATTTAAAAAAAACTTCACGAGGAGTAAGGGACAGAAAGTGCAACTGCATTGTGTTCCATTTCTGCATTTTTAACAAACACAGTGCAGCTCAGCCTCTGGCTCATGGAAATCATGGCTAGCTGTATTTTTTGGGGGCAGAATGTCTCACTAATTTGTTTGAAACCGCATCACATGAAGGCGAATATCAGCGCACCATCAGGCGTTAGAAGAGATTCTGGGACTGCTGATGTTTATTGGATCGACGGTGCTGGAATAATCCCTCTGGATTAAGGCTTTACGGAACCCAATTACTGAAAACGCCACACTGAAAGGCAACAGGTCCTACCAAGGACCACCCAAATCAATTTGTTAGGCAGCACGTCACTTTTTAGACCCAAATTGATGTTGTTTTGAAATCTAACGTGTATTTGATAATTTCTCAACATTGTGCTTTGCTTCGACAGCTCCGTCTTGTACAAATGTTTCTCAGACATTAGTTATACACAGAAATGAATACCAAGCATGTCTAGATTCTGAGAGGGATGCAAGAAATGGTAACTTACTTTTAAATTTGACACAACATGTCATTACGCAAGCAAAACGACATAATTCGCCTTCATTCTACTGTATATAGGCATTACAAAGTGCTTTTATATGGAGGAGGACCAACAATTTAAATAAATAAATGACTAAATAAATAAATAAATGACTAAAAGTGAAAATAAAAACGGATATTAAAAATGTAATAAAAAAATTAAATTGAAATATATATTTACATGGAAATAAAAACAACAAAATGCATATATATCCATAAATAAATAAATAATTAAAAGTAAAAATAAAACTAAGGTTCAAAAAATTCAGTTTCGTCCTGGGAGAGCATCTGCCGCATGGAATGATTAAATGTGAGCGCAGAGCATTTTTATTGATTGATTGATATTTAATTCTATTTATATATTTATTTTTGTATTTATTTCGACACTTATTTTTATTTTTTAATCTCGTTTTTTATTTTTGTATTTATTTTTACTTTTATTTATTTATTCATGATATATATATATATATATATATATATATATATATTTATGATATATATATATATATATATATATATATATATATATATATATATATTATATATATATATATATAATATATATATATATATATATATATTTACTTTTTGAATTATATTTTTTATATCCGTGTTTATTTTCACTTTTAGTCATTTATTTATTTTGAATTTTGGCCATTTTGGTCCTCCATACTTTAGTCGGTCAGATGATTTCACCCGTCATCTTTGAGAAAATCAGATTATAACTCATCAATCTGTGCCATAAAACAATTCATCATTTTGTGAATGTGTAAAACAATAGGTAAGAAAAACAGAGGATCGTGGACGGATCCCTGAGGTACGCCACAACAGGCTTTTTCACAAGCCATTGGTCAGATAATATATCAGTTACTCCAAACAAAGTTTAACTAAACAACATAGTGGGAAGATGGACCAAAAAAAGTCGTTTTTGACGGACCCGTGGTGTTTTTAGAATATGATTTTGTGCGGCTTGGGAGGTATTTTTCCAGACGAAAATGAAAAGCTAATCCAGATAATACTTCATGGTTAATAACAGGCTTTCCACTGGCGATGGATGTCTTGGGTTTGCTGCAAATGTCTTTTCGACGCATTTATCCATCCTCGAGCTATTAGGATTCAGCAATAGAGACGTTTCAGGAGATAACAACGAGGCGTGATGGCACGCTCGGATTGCCTGCGCCGACGTTTCATGACTTACGGCCACGCGGTTTGGAGAAGGAACATGAAAAGCTCTTTTTTTGGACACGTATCAGTTCTTTTCCTTTTCTCTTGACCAGAAATGTTCGATCAATGATGGGAAACTCTTCCTCATCCACGGAACATCGCATGGCATCGCTGTGTGACTCATTAAACTTTGACCGCCGCCTCGCTTGAGCCAAGCTGGCATAATTACATACACAGCTAAGAATAGCGGCGGAGAAGTCCAACATGAAAAGTGAAAAGGACAAACCCCTGCACGCAATTGCTGTGACCCCCGAGTGGCGACCGAGTCCTCCGAAACAATGCCGGGTCACTTAAAGGATTGTCGACCAACAAAACAAATCAAAAGAAAGAAGCGCAAATTTGCCGGTGGCAGATTGAAGAGCAAAGTTGCAAGTGGGAGTGAGAAGACACAAACACAAACAAAAAACAGTCGTAATGGGATCCAGACCGGACCGGGCCGGGTTGCTAAGTGACAACTTTTGAAAAGGCTCGCGAGGGCCCCCGAAAAGATTTGGCTGTGGTTTGTGCAGGAAAAACACTTCTCCTCCCTCCCCACCTCGTCTGCCACCCTCCCCTTCCCCCCCCCCCCCCCCCGTACCACTGTGGTTCTTCTGACGCTGGCGAGGCTCGGCCCAAATGAGAAACAGACCCCCTTTCGCCCTGCTATTGCCTATTTCTCCCTGTGGCTTTTTTTTTTGTTTTCAGAGCAGAAAAAAAACCGACGCTCTCTCTCTCCAAAAATAGATGAAGACCTCGCGTGCCAACGAGTTTTGGACCCCCCCAACCCCCCTCCTGTCTTTCTAGTCACGCAAGACGCCTGGCAAGAAGAACTTGCAAGAGACAGTAGTGGAGGTTCGGGAGGGGGAGGAGTTTTTTTTTTTCTCCGGACTGTTTGGAGAAGGGATCGAGGGAAGCATCACTGGAGCCTGACCTGCCGCTAAAGGCAACTTCCGTGCAAACCGTAGGTACGAAGGTTTACGGGTAATCCCGGCATGTAAAGATGAACGTCTTCCCCGCGCCGGGCCTCATTTTGACTGGACGCTCGTCTCGGCTTCTCAGCAGAAGAGTCTTTGCGCCAAAGCTCCCCCAGACAAAGCAGCTCAGGTTTTCGGGGTATGAGATCCACATTGCTAACATCGATCTGAGGCCGTTCCATGCGGAGATCCTGCCAGACGGATTCTTTGGAGACGTAACAGTAGTTAAAATACTAAAACCCTCATTTGAAATCCTACTGCGACGCCCAGATTCCTTTAAAACCCAAAGTCACAAATTCAGACAGCTGATTTTTTCAGCTGTATTTTATGACAACTGTGGAAAAAAAACAAAAAAAACGTGACCGTGCATGGAAGCCAAACCTTCCTTTGAACCCTTTTAAATCCGGACTCCTTTAAAAGCCAAAATCAAAAATTCAGACAGCTGAATTTGTCATCCATCCATCCATTATTTCAACTTATCCTCACGACTGTAAAAAAAATTGCAACCAGGCATGCAAGCCAAACCCTCCTTTGAAATCGTACTTTTTGAAACCCTGAGTCACACATTCTGACAGCTGAATTTTTCAACTTAATTTCACGACAACTGTAAACAATCGTGATCATGCATGGACGCTAAACCCTCCTTTGAAATCGTACTTTTTGAAACCCTGACTCAGAGTCACACATTCTGACAGCTGAATTTTTCAACTTAATTTCACGACAACTGTAAACAATCGTGATCATGCATGGAAGCTAAACCCTCCTTTGAAATCGTACTTTTTGAAACCCTGACTCAGAGTCACACATTCTGACAGCTGAATTTTTCAACTTAATTTCACGACAACTGTAAACAATCGTGATCATGCATGGAAGCTAAACCCTCCTTTGAAATCGTACTTTTTGAAACCCTGACTCAGAGTCACACATTCTGACAGCTGAATTTTTCAACTTAATTTCACGACAACTGTAAACAATCGTGATCATGCATGGAAGCTAAACCCTCCTTTGAAATCGTACTTTTTGAAACCCTGACTCAGAGTCACACATTCTGACAGCTGAATTTTTCAACTTAATTTCACGACAACTGTAAGCAATCGTGATCATGCATGGAAGCTAAACCCTCCTTTGAAATCGTACTTTTTGAAACCCTGAGTCACACATTCTGACAGCTGAATTTTTCAACTTAATTTCACGACAACTGTAAACAATCGTGATCATGCATGGAAGCTAAACCCTCCTTTGAAAACTTAACAAAAAAAAATCCTTCACACATTCAGACAGCTCAATTTTTCTATGCAATCTTGTGGCAACTGTAAAAAATAAAAATAGCGACGCAGCGTGAAAGCCAAACACTTCTTTGAAATCTTACTTTGAAACCCGGACTACTTTCAATCCCAAAGTTACAATTTCTGACTGCTGAAAAATTCAGCTGTATTTTATGACAAATGTAAAAATAAAAATAATTGACCATACATGGAAGCCGTACCCTTCTTTGAAACCCAAAGTCACACATTTAGACAGCTCAATTTTCTGCTTTCTTTTATGACAACCATATAAAAAAAAAAATTGTGACCGTTGCATTGAAGCTCATCCTTCTTTAAAACTCGGACTCTTTACTAGGATGAAAACAAAATAAAAAATAAATAAATAAAAAATAAATATAATAATAATAAATAAATAAATAAATAATAATTTTTGCTATATAATTATAGTTTTATAAACGTAAAATGCAGTTCAGTTAGTTTTTGTTTTTTAAAAGCATTATTGTTTTTAATTTTATTTCATTCACAAAAATGATTTCCCAATTTTAGTTTTGGTCATTTTGTAAGTTAATAATAGCATTACCCTTAACGCCTTCTGCCCTGTTGTGTTGAAAACAACCGTTGCGAATCTCCACCTTGCAAGCAGATCAGTGACACAGGAAAAAAAAACAAAAAAACCTTTTGATAAACTGTGAAAATGCCCAGCCTGCAATCGTGCTATGACATCGACATGAATCACCGCCTTGATTGTAAAAAAAAAAGAAAAAAAGAAGAAAAGAAAAAGCCACATTTAACCACATTTGAAACTATTTCTTGAGAGAAATCGGCACAGAAAGTGCTTCGGAGAGAGGAGAAATGGCACAAAGCTCTTGTGCAGAGGCCATGTTAAAAACATTATGTCCCCCCCGACAGTTCTTTTAGTCATTATGTCTTCAAGGCTGCAAGCAACCAAAAAAAAAAAAAAAAAATCGAAGCTGTGGACGACTTCTAAGGAGCAGCAACCGTTAGTGACAAACGTGGACGATGGAGGGCACGAAAAGCTGCGTTTCCCGACAGCATGCGAGTGTCAATGAATGAAATGCTCAAGAATCTTTAAGGAAGCATCAATATTGATCGCAAACTCAGGACTTGAGAAAAGAGCTGACTGACGCTGGCATAAACAATGCATGGAAGAACCTCGTTAGCATTTTCTTTGATCGAAGCGTGAACGCCATCAATATGCATGAACGACGTGTTTCAAAGCAAAAAAAAGTACATAAAAATGACAATTCTAATAAGGAAAAAATGACGTTCAACAACATCAAACATGGATACTATGAATTAAACTCACCTGGTTTTGAGTCCTTCTGGGGGAGTCCCACCGCTTTGATTAATATTTTTTTTTTAAGGTTTACAAGACCAAAGTCCTTTGACGTAGTCACAGTGACTTAAGAGTTGACTATTTACACTTTTTATTGTCACCAGGACATAAAAAAGTACATTTATAGAATCTATCAAGGATTTGGATACTTATTTTGAATTTAGGCAATTCATTTTGCACACGAGAAACTGGAAGCCAACATGCTAAGCCCAGCTTTGTTCTATATCATTTTTAATGTCTTTAGAAAAGGCTTATAGTTATAATTGCTACGTCTGTAGATATGGTATGTTTTCTTATAACTCATTTGCTCCCCAAAACGTATAAATACGTGCTCTCAAAGACGTATTTATACTTTTTTTTTTATGTTTTTTAATGCGAGAGCATACAGAAGGCTTTGAACTGAAGAGAATGCTTGAAGCAATGGTAGTTATTACAAAAACGGCCAGCAGGTGTCAGCAGAGTATAGGAGATCAACCAGGGCCATGTTGCAAAAAGCTCTTTCCCCTTCTGGATATTCACAGATTTGTGAATAATGATTAAACTTCGCTATATTCTAATGCTAATTGCTGCAAAAGCGGAAACAGATTTTTTTTTCCTGATAAAAGAAGAGACTCTAATCTTTCTTTTGGTAGCTTCCATGTTTTTATAGCCATGGAACACAATATTCTGTGCGCCTTGCAAAATCAGTCAAAATCCAGTAAAACAGCCGGGAGCAAAGGGGGTTACTTCAGTGAAAATGCCTGGGAGTAAATAAGATAATTAGGAAGTGCAAATTTTAAACCAAACTAGAGCTGTGAGCATCTATAAAAGGGCCCTCGTAACCCTGGTCAGGTTGGGGTACGATACGATACGATACGATATACTTTTATTTTCTGTTTCTTTCTTCTTTCTTTCTAAACTTTCCCAGTTTAGGTTTTGAGTTACACATGATGATACTGTTCAACTTTAGGATTATGGGTAGAGGTGACAATAAGAGTTAAGGGCCAAAGGTTTATGCAGGAGTGGTAGATCGAGCATGTGCACACTTTTATTTTTATTTTTATATATTGTTTTCCGTTTGTCCAAAACAAACAAAACAACAGCTACCGATTCTCAGAAAAGGGACAGGTCAGGTTTAGCAGTTAAGAGTTAGCGTTGATATATATGACATTTTCTGATCTCCTGATCAAGCAGGTCTTCTCACGGTCATTTTAAACGATTTCGTCAAGAACTTTCCGTAAGCTTTATCTGTAAACCTCATTCAAGGCAACGCCGCATACGACGGGACTCAATGGGTCTTGACGAGTGTTTTTTTTTTTTTTTTTACTTTGAAAAGCTGTTCAGAAAATGGATGGATGGACAAATGAATGAAATGCAAATGCAAGCATGAGAATGTAAGCTAAAAAGGCTGAATATGAGTCATGAATTGCAAATGAATGTCCTTGACAAACCAAAAGCTACAAAACGAAGAAACCAAGTCTTGAATCTTAGATCAGAGCCTGAGAATTATTTTAGCGCTGCGTTCACGTTTTGAGATTTCAAAAGAAAAGTTCATCCCTCTGTAAATGTCGACGGCTTTTGAAGCAATGGAGTGAGTTTGCTTCCAGGAGAACTGAATCAGCTCCTCGCCTTAAAATATCCTTGAACAAGAAACGACTCGTAAAAGCATATTGCACGCCATGACAGTTAAGTTATTGCTCCGGGTTAGCTTTTCGTATTTAAAGCTGCCAGGTCACAGTTTTTCAAAACAACAATAATATCAAACATCTCGATGGGTTTGTTTGAGTGTGTTGAGTCAATTAAAATGGCCGAATCGCAAAGTGGCTTCTTTTTGGACCAAAGACTTAATGGCGGTAAGACTCTTCCAACGGTGACAGTCCTGACATCTCAATAGACTCATGATGGAAAAAACATGGCCGCGCCTCGCATGTAAAGGGAGCGGCTTCCTCCCGCGTTATGCGCTCCGTGTTGACGGCCAAATGACAGATCTCGCTTGGTTTTATGGCGAGTCTTTAATTTGAGCTTCGAGTAATGGGCCGACTCGCCCTCTTTTTCGCTCGTATCTTCCGAGCGCTGTTGTGTAAATAGTGACCCCCCCGATCATTCTGGGGGAACCGCGCTCGCTCCATTACCGTGACACCGAGGCAAAGCGTATCATCAGCGGATTGTCCCGTTCGGGCGGCTCCGCCCTTATTTCCAGTGGAGGAAAGATGGGGGAAAAAAAACATCTCTGCATGTGTGTGTGTGTGTGTGTGCTGGCTCAGAATGAGGGTTTATATTGCAGATAGAATCATAGGCAGACTTTAACACAAAAACACGATCTGGTCCCCTTTTGCTTTGTAAGATAGCAACGGCAGGTGGTCCTTCATACTGTTATTTTAAGTCTACTTTTATATATGAACGAAGTGGCAAAATGTTGCTATTCGAGTATAACGCGACATACAATATTGTTGTCAAAGAGGATTGTTTTGAATGCCTTCATGTGTGACGTATCTACGTAGGCGGTTCATTTGAGCGGATGCCCGGAAGTGGCTATGGGAGCTAACGCTGTCCTAGCAACAGAAATATATGGCATCAGAGGGAAAGGAAGCTCCGCTGGGGTTTGCCAGGTAAACACAGGTCACACGTTGAGACAAAAAAACATTTCGCATTGACTGAATTACATATTCAAGTAAACTAAACATTCACCTTAATTTCAATGTCATATAGTGGGCAACATTCAACGAAAAGCATGGACATATCGAAAATGAGGATTTAACGATAACGGCAATATCGTGATATCGCAATATTCAAGCTGCCACAATATCTTCGTCACAATATTAAAAGCAGCACATTTGATAAAAAAATGTCAGGCTGGTTTTCATTTGTGCAGTTCTAGCACCCTCTGGTGGCTAGTTAAAAAAATGCAGTTAAATTTTCACAAGGCATGTTTTGGCCCTTCAATGTTTAAAATCCACGCTAATGGTCAGATGACGGGGAATGTAATATGCTTGCGAAGAGAGTCAATATGTGGAGGAACTCAAAGTGCAAGTTAGCATTAGCAAGTAAGCGTCTCAATAGTAAATGTTATTAGAGATTGTAGGTTGTTTATAGGCATTGCTGTTATGTCCAAACGCACAATATTGTGTGTTTTTTTTAACCTTTTTTTTGCATCACCAACCTCCCCACAATATTGTGATAATTATCGTATTGTGACCATCACGTCATGATAATATCGTATCGTGATATTTGGACAACGTTACATCCCCAATCCAAAATGTGGCATTTTATTTCAATATCAAACTGAAAGCACAAAGATTGACCACGTTTCGATCAAAGTTCTTTAATCAGGCACTTGAGCTCAAAACATTTTTCCAGAGGTGACGCAGGTCCATACAAAAAAAAGCCATAAGGTACCTTTAGTCGATTAGCCGATATATCGGGCTATGCTCACTTGCCACTTTTCTCCGTAATAATTTACACAAAGCCTCTTTTGCAGCTGAGGTCTGCCAACACAATAAATAATAAAATACCACCGAATACCGTGCGTGCTATTTGAAGTTTTTAAGAATCAGGAAAATGGGAATGTAAGTAAAATAATTTCAGGGGTAGAGGAATTTATTTAGTTTGGACCTTGGCAAGGCTGACATTGTATTATTTAAATGGCTAATAGGCATTTGTCTGGTGAATTATGGCTAAGGGTAAAACATTCTCTGTTGTTGTTGGAACATTCAGTGATGTCATTTGCCGTCCTTCGAAAATCAAAATAAATATGGGATAAAAGATGCAGATTATTTTTATTTTTTTTAGCTTAGCAACACCTTGGAGCTTACATTGTGTTACGTTGAAATACTGTAGATGTGTTTTTCGTTGGAACTCCCTTTCATGAAATCACCTTGTAATGGCGCACAACAGGAAGCAGTTAAGGCAAACTACGATAAATTAAAGCGCCTGAAAGACAAATTCTGCAAGCGCTTCACATTCACGATTAACTTCCTTTGTGGCGCAACTGCAGTCTTTGTACAAAGCAGACACGTCATGGTCTAATGATATTTACAAAAATCTGCAACAACATCCAGAAGAACTTAAGAAAACAAACATCTTTGAGAGTTACAGTACAAACGAGGATACAGTACAAGCTACAAATATACAAATATAGAAACATGTTTTGTTTTTTTCTTCACTAACCCTCTGAGACTTGAATGCCATGTTCTTGTGAGAAAACCATATGTAAGTATAAAAATATAGACAATGCTTTTTCTACAAAATATTGACATCGTATTTGAACCCCGCCCCCCTTGTTTGAATGTACAAATCAACATGGACCAGGAGGAGAATAAAGTTCGGGATAAGAAACAGTCCACTGAGGCCCCAACTCCATTTTGGCCCTTTCGGTATGTCTTCAATCAGTACTACCAAATGTGCCGGAATGTAGCAAAAGAACGTAACTGACCCAACGTGGTCGGTCATAAAGTGGAGGCCTGCGGTCTCAGATGGTCCCTCAAGTTCAAATCCTCAGTTCAGCCTCGTCAATGTGCTCTAGATTGTGTTCGGTGGCGCTGATGACGGATGCCGACGGGCCCTGCGAGACACTGAAGGGCGTTACGGCCGGAGAGCGCGCCGCCAGCGGCGACAGGGACGGGGAGAAGCTCGGGGACATGGCCACCGAGCAGATGGATCCCTCGCTGCTGAGGGGGGACCTCCGGAAAGTGGACAGGTGGGGGAACGTCCTCCCCACAGCGGGCTTTGGCGGTACAGTTTTTGCGCTGGGATGCGCCACTGAGGTTATCAGCGGAGGCGGGTCGATTCGAGACTCCGCTTTGCTTTTGCGGTGGAAGGAGCGACGGGGGTGGGGGGGGGGCCGTTTCATCCTTTAAACGCGCGATCTCGGTGAAAACGCTGGCTAAGGGTTGGAACTGGGGGCACCAGTTGAGCAGATAGTCCCAGTTGTAGCTGCCCCTCAGTTCCTCGTCGCTGGCTACGATGGCCGTCAAGGAGCCGTCCACGCTCGGCTTCCCGTCCTCGGGGAACGTATAGTCCTTATGGTGGGAGACGCTGAGACCCCGCCCCACGCCCACATAGCCGCCCCCCTCATCTCTGTAGATTGGCACCTGCCCAGCCAGCAGGGTGCTATTTAGGCTGCCCATTTTCTTCCCTTTGAACCAATCAATGGAGGGCTCACAAGACACATCTGACAACTGGTCTGCGTCCTGCTGGATCCCGGAGTCGGGACCCCGGGCGGACATGCGCTCCTGCATGGAGGAGGAAATGCTGGACACGCGAGGGTATTCGTTTATCATCCTGATCTCGTCGTCCTCCGCCGCCTCCGCCTCCGCCGAGCCACGGCCGCTGGAGTGGGAGGGGTCCAGGGATCCCCCGCGAGTGTACGCCCCCCCGCTGCTGCTGCCGCTGCTCTGATCGGCAGCGTACCCGGGGAGGGCCTGGTGGTATATAATCTCATTTGCGGCCAGTTTTGTCTCCTCAAACTTGTGCATCATGGTGGCCGACGCCTTGGTTCGTCGGTGTCTTTTTTGTTCTTTCCTTTGGCGCCTCAGTTTGACAAAGAAGAGCGCCACGGCAATTATGCACAGTATGACTATCGTTCCGAGAGAAACGGCGATGACACTGATGAGCAGCAAGTTCATGTCTGTGGCGAGGCCGAAAGAGGTGTGGCTCACGTCGACGGTCACTTTGACCGCCGCCGTGCGCGAAATCTCCAGGGGGCTGTGGGCAGTCAGGTCTAGCGTCATGAGGCGCACTTCTCTTTTGGAGCGGCTCGCGTGGTTGCCGTAGCTGTCCATCTTGAGAGAGATGGCGCCGCTCGATTTGTTGACTTTAAAATAAGGCGACGCGCCCGACAGCGAGTAGAGGACAATACCGTCCAGGCCTCCATCTTCATCTCTGGCTTGCACTCTGCCGATGATCTGACCTTTCTTCGCATCCTCTGGCACTTTGAACGAGTACTCCGAGGAGGTAAAAACAGGATCGTACTCATCCTCCCCAGAGACATAAATCTGCACGGTGACGGTAGCAGAATAGTTGCCGGCATCCATGGCTGCAACCATAAAATTGAAGGCGTTGACCTTCTCAAAGTCAAACGTTGAGCGGGTTCGCACTTCTCCTGAAGTTTGGTTGATGAAGAAGGCTTCCCTTCCGTCTTGAGAGTCCTCCAGCATGTAGTATCGCAATTTTCCAAAGATCCCTCTGTCATGGTCGATGGCATGCAGCGTGGTCACGATTGCGTTTTTGGGCTGATTCTCCCTGATGCTAGCGGTGACTTGACCGAGCGGAAAGAAGGGCCAATGGTCGTTGATGTCCTTCACATCAACGCTGACCGGGGCAAAGGCGTAATGTCCCAAACCATCCGTAGCTTGGACAACAATCATGTGGGACGACTGGCTCTCGCTGGCCAGAGGTCGCTGCAGCTTCAAGGCCCCGGTCCACTGGTCCACCTGGAAAAGGCCCGTCTTGTCCCCTGAGCTTATGGAGTACTGCACCTCCCCGTTGGGAGCAGAGTCTGGATCAGTGGCGGACAGATGCAGCACTTCGGTTCCGGCAGCGGCGCTCTCGCTCAGCACAACGCTGTACTCTCCTCGGCCGAAAGCCGGAGGGTTGTCGTTAACGTCCGTAACGCTGATCAAGATCGGCACGCAGGAGCTGCGCTGGGGGATCCCGCGATCTGATACCACCACAGTCAGGTTATAACTTGACACAGCTTCGAAATCCAGCTCCTCCACCAGGATCAAGCTTCCCACCGTCTGGAAGCCGCTGCCTTCCAAGAAGCGCACGCTGCTCTCAATCTGGAAGGCGTTACCAGTGTTGCCGCTGGCGATGGCAAAATCGAAGCCGCAGTTGTCACGCGAGAGGTCTCCGTCCGCCGCCTCTAAGGTCAGAACCGTGGAGCCGGGAAGCTCGTCCTCAGACACGGAGGCTCGGTACTCAGACTGATGGAAGACGGGGGCGTTGTCGTTTATGTCGGACACTTGGACTTGGATGGTGGCGACGGAAGAGAGGGATGGAGTGCCCCGGTCTCGAGCCTCCACGACCACAAGGATGGAAGGATTTTCAAAATCAAATTCAGTTTTTTGGTTGACAAACAGAGTGCCTGCATGGAAAGGAAAAATAATGACATTTATACTTTCATAAGAGTTTCCTCAATACTGAGCTTTAATTGTGCAAAAGAAAACTACCGTTGCTTGGGTCAATGGAGAAGACACCCCTGGTGGATGACATGACTCGGTAGGTAACCTTTCCGTTGTCCCCAGAGTCCGAGTCAGTGGCTGTTACGGTGATGAGAGCGCTGCCCTCCGGGAGGTGTTCTGATACCGTCACCTGTCGGATGCAAAGCGATATATTTATGAACACCAAAAACAATCATGTTGCCATTTTGAAAAGCGTGCAGTTGGAGCCATGCCTGATATAAATCCTGGGTGAAGGCCGGCGTGTTGTCGTTGACGTCCTCCACCAGCACGGTCAGATTGGCTTCGCTTTGATGTTCCGAGTCCGACGAGCGAATGGTCAGCGTGTACCAAGTCCTCTCCTCATAGTCCAGTGCTTTGGTGAGCGACACTCCACCGCCATAGCAGTGGATTCCAAACATGTCTTTGCTGTCACCAACCAGGTGGAGCGTGTAGGAAAGGGCCGGTCCGGAATCCACGTCATTTCCTGTCACTTGACTGATAACCGTGCCTATCAAGGTATCTGGAAATGAGACAAGAAAAGAAGGTTGAGGATATTTAATGCGGGCGGGGCAGCTTTTAAAACAGTTTTGGCTTATTTTTTTGTTATCCTCATCCTGCACTCTCTGCCAGCTCATAATTACATCTGAGAAAGCCTTTAAAGCAGTTGCAGCATGTTGCTAGCGCTAGTCATTCTTGCTTATTAGCCTCTGGACCACAATCGGGGAGGAGAGTTTTCTGTTCCAAGGCAACAGTTCCATCCATTCATTTTCAATTCCACTTCTCTCGGTCAAGATTGAGGGGGGAGGTGAAGCCTATCCCAGCTGGACCACACCCTGGACTTGTTGGCAGTCAAATGCAGGGAGGTTGCGAATAGGGCACAGACCAAGAATCGAACCCACGGCAGCTGTGTGAACCACTACACTACCAATGGACCTGCTCCTCAACATAGATATTGCCCACTTAGACGTGAAGAAAGCAAGTAAAACACGGGACCTGGCTGGATTTCGGGGATCTCTGCTCCGATGTGCTCTAAACCGATTCTGGTCGCTACACTCGACACACTCTTTATTGAGCTTGACATGCATGTGAAGCCAGCACTTCCTTAAGAACAGTCTTCAGAGAATGGATTACAGTCCTGTAATTATAGCCGCTACGTACAAAAATATTCTTGCTTTGCTAAATAAATAAGAAATGAAATTCTTTGGCCAATCTTAAACACTAACTTGTTGGAGCTCTGAAACTACCAAGCTGCCAAGCTGGCTCGCTTACCCTCAGGCACTCGGATCTCTCGAGGCAGCGGAATCATGGGACTGTTGTCATTGAGATCGACGATGATCACGGTGAGAGTGGCAGAGCCGGCCAGTCGCGGGCTGCCGCGGTCCGTTGCCGTGACGACGAGCCTAGATCCGCAAAAATCCGAACGAGACACTTTCTTCCAAGCTGTACTTTCACCATCTTGGCAGATCATTTCTTTCTTAAAGCAAAAAAGAGAAAAATGAAAATAAAACAAAGACCCACTTTGTTTGCGTCCAGATCTCTCTGTCCATGATGGCTGCGGTGCTGATGCTGCCAGTCAGCGGGTCGATCTTAAACAGGCCGCTCATGGATGACGACCTAATGGAGTACGTCACCTGGCCATTTTGACCCTGGTCCAGGTCGTTTGCCGCAACCTGCAAGATTGAATGGAACTATAGAAATATGCGCAAAAAAAGCCATCTCAGCGTAACTCGATGACCCGCTGAGCGATATTGCCAATGGAGTCCAAATGAAATAAAATGGGCTCCATGGACCCGCTTCCAAGGCACAACTGATTGAATACATTCAGCAGGAGTTCTGAGAATACCGCCATTCATTACCTCGCCTGACTGAAACTATCCAGGCCGCTAAGGAGTGAAGAGTGTTTCTATTCTGCTCCATAACTTCACACTTAAACAACGGCCAACCACAATAAACTCCGGCAAGGGCGGGGGAGTACGTCGCACCGCACCTGGATGATGGGAAAATCGTGACCCTGCGCCTCTCGGATGTAGGCGACGTAGTTCTGGAGCTGAAAGCGAGGCAAGTTGTCATTGACGTCTTGCAGGATTAAGTTCACCGCCATGTAGGAGCTGGAGGACCCCGTCTCGGCTTTCACCACCAGACGGAGTTTGGGCGTCTCCTCGTAGTCGAGCCCTTCGGATTTTTGGACCCAAATTTCACCTGATTCACGGAAAGAAAAAGAACAATATAAGGGTACTTTTTGGCAAGTTATTTTTAGCGTATGCCACCATTTTGTCCACTTACCGGTAATGGTGTTGATTCCAAAAGATTGCAACGGGTTTCCACTGAACAGACTGTAGCTGACCCCATTTTGAGAGCCATCTGGGTACTGGGCTTGGGTTTGGGTTACCACAGTGCCTACAACAGAAAGTGCGTCCAATGTTTACTTAATGCTTTGGGTCTTGAATACATTCAGAAAATGCTAATTGAATATAAACCCAGTAAGGGCTCTGAGGCCTGCAGACTTGGGTCAATTCCTGGATCCCAGGTTTCAAAGCAAACCGAAGTGATGCCAGCCCTAAATATAAATGCTTTTAATATCAGTTAGCAATATCAGTTTCACTATATGGTCTGTTTATTTCTCTCTTTTGCTTATTAACCCATTCACTCCTAGCCATTTTCACTGAAGTAACCCCCTTTGCTCCTGGCTGTTTTATTGGATTTTGAATGATTTTGCAAGGCCCACATAATATTGTGTTCTATTGCGATAAAAACATGGAGCCTACCAAAAGAAAGATTCGATTCTTTCATCAGGAAAAAATAATATTTTTCAATTTTGAAGCAATTAGCCTTAGAATACAGCTAAGTTTCATTATTATTCACAAACCTGTTGAAAACACTGGGGAAAAGAGCTTGTTGCAACATGGCCCTGGCTGTTCATTTATACTCTGCTGCCACCTGCTGGCCGTTTTTTTGGTAATAACTACCATTGCTTTAAGCGACGTCTTCAGGTCAGCGGCTGCATCAAAGCCTTCTGTATACTCTAGCATAAAAAAAACTTTAAAAAAACGTATAAACACGTTTTTGGGACCATGGCAATATTTAAAAATAGAATGTTTTAATACGTTTTTGGGAGCAAATGAGTTAATGTCCTTGAATCTTTATATAGAGGGTGACACCAAAAAACGGGAACTTTTTAACAATCCAATAAAAGCAAGAGTGATGGAAGAAAAAGATTTGACTGATAGTCTCTCATCTGGCCTACCTTTGGCAGCGTTCTCCTGCAGACTGACGTCTCGCGCCGCACGAGAGAAGCGGATCCCCCTGTAAGTCTGCTCCTTGATATAAACGATGACCACTCCCAAGGAGGACTGAGCCGGATTGCCCTGGTCCATGGCCTGCACGATCAGCGTCCTCTGGCTTTGCGTCAGAGCCTGCAGCTTCTCAGTGGCTTGGATGGCGCCCGTCAGCGAGTTGATGGCGAAGCCCCTCACCGAGTTGGCGAAGCGATAAAAGACGGACCCGTTGGCCCCAAAGTCCTTGTCCTCGGCTCTCATGGTGGCCAGAACTCTTTGGCTGGACACGCCGCTGGCAGAAATGTTCAAAATGAGAGGGTCCTGAATGAAGAAGGGGGCGTTGTCGTTGACGTCCTGAATGTGGACGGTGACGCGGGCGGTGGCGTTGCGAGGGTCGGAGGGCGACGAGTCGGCGGCGCACACCTCGAAGGTGTAAGAGGAGGTCCGCTCTCGATCCAGAAGCGCTGCTGTGATGATACGGCCCGTGTTCTGATCTATGATGAACATGCTCTCGGAGCCCTGGCTCAGGAAGTACACCACCTGGCTGTTGGGACCCTCGTCCAGATCGGTGGCTTTCACGTGCAGAACCAAAGCGCCGATGGGCACGTCTTCCGACACGTCTGCCGTGTAGCTGTTGCTGCTGAACTGGGGGCTGTGATCGTTCATGTCCATGACGGTCACGTCCACGGTGGCGGTGCTGCTGCGGGACGGGTGGCCCTGATCCTGGGCGGCCACCGTCAGGGTGTATCGGGCTCTCTTTTCCCGATCCAGAGGACCGGAGGTGGACAGTGCACCAGACTGTCTGTCCATGTGGAAATCTCCTGCAGCGTCTCCAGCTGCAAAGACAGCAAAGTCAGGGATTGCAAGTGTGTGATAATTCTGGCTGTCACAGCCACTAACCGGTTTTATGCCAAATGATATTATTCCAAGTTTCCCAAAACTGCCAAGATTAAAATAAATAAATAAATAAATAAATGAATAAATACAAAAACTTGTGGCTTCAGTTGCTCGACAACAAGTCGAGGCGACAGTGGACCAGATATTCGTCCATTGCCAGAACTCTCCATGCAAGCCGGCGAGACTTCCTTGTTCACGTGACCATTGAAAGGCAGTTTGCAAGGACGGAGTCGAACCCTAGACACGCTTAGGACCGCATGAAATAAATAAATGTGAGAGCAGAACGTTTTTTTTTTTATTGATTGATATTTAATTCTATTTATATATTTATTTTTGTATTTATTTTTATTTATACATATACAATGTATACATATATACTGTGTATATATATATATATATAAATATAGTTTTTATTTCCATTTCGATGTATTTTTGGATATTTAATTTTTTTATTATATTTTTATATACGTTTATATTTTCCCTTTTATTTATTTATTTTTTTAATTTTGGCAGGTTTGGTCCTCCATAACATTTATCTTGAAAAGCGCTTTGGCGAAGTGGCTCCCCTTTCCCACATGTGAGGGCATTAAAGTAAGCAGGCTTACTGTCAAAGCCCATTTTGAAAAATCTGCAGATTTTTGCAATAAATTGTGGATTTCTGCTAAAGATAGACAAGCAGATTCATCCCAGAAAATCATCCCCAATCTTGCGGGGCCGTCTGAGGTGACTCCCGATCTAGCAGGAGAACCTTGTAAAGGTGCGGTAAGACGTCACATCCGCACCTGTAATTCTGTAGTTAATCTTCCCGCCATCTCCCGCATCCTGGTCGGTGGCTCGCAGTGTGAAAAGGAGCCGAGACGCCATGTTCTCCGGCACCTCGATGCTGTAGTACTGGCGTCCAAAAACGGGGGCGTTGTCGTTCTCATCCAGCACGCGGACCCTCACGGTGGCTTTGGCGTAGTTTGGGGGAAGGCCTCCGTCTTTTGCATAAACTGAGGAAAAAGCAAGAATAAAGTAAGTCTTAATTGAGTGACAGCAGCGGTCGACGTGTCGACGCGTCACAGCCATTTGGAAGAGAAATGAGCCCACCGGCTTCTAATGGCTCCAAAGTGTTTTTGCGACGTCTTCCTGCAGCAGATTGCGCCGCCTTTGATCACCACCTTAAAGGAGACGTGTTGCGCTTTTTCTGACCACGATTGAAAACCGTTTCCAGGTGTCTTAATAAATACCATGTCGGGGACATTCAGCAAGTATGGTGAATTACACTGCACACTTTTCAAACACTTTTTGTTTAGCCTCACTGAAATCGGCCCACTTGGCGGGATCAACGCTCAGTCCGGCTGTTGTTGCCGTGACAACGAGGAAGTAGGGGGTTGCGAAGAGGCGAGCGGCCACTACTAGCACAGAAGTTGAAGAAAAAAGGCGGCACTTCATCTTCAAGCATCTGAATTGCACTTGCCAATTAGTGGGCAGACATCGTCACATTTATTGCAGCAAATTTCTCAAAATGTTCTGGAAATGGTCTAAGGTGTGTTTAGTTAAGAATTTTTGCTACCGGCTTTATTTTACGCTACCGATACTAGCCATGATACCTAAGCAGGGTTATTATAGTTTTGAAATTTAAATTTTAGTAAATTTTTATTTCGCTTTGTTTTTTAGATTTAGTTTTAATTAGTTTTTACTGGTAGTTTAAAAAAAAAAGTTTCAGTCATTTAAAAAATAAATAAAAAAATTGTTTATTGGCTGCTGCTAGATGACTTCTGTGACCAACCGACCTTATTCCGGATAATATCAAAATAAATATACTTAAAATCACATTTAAAATCATCCCCAAAGGCTCGTGTATTAAATTGATTACCAAAAACTAAAACGAAGAATATTTTTGCTATAATTGTAGTTAGTTTTAGTTTAGTTTTGTGAACATAAAATGTAATATTCGTTTTTATTTTATTTCATTAAGGAAATTGTTTTGGGAATTTTCGTTTTTGTGAACTAAAATAACCTTGTACCTAAGGCAAAGAAAAGAAACTAACTAATTAAATCAAGTCCTCCTTGACAGTAGTTGGCGCTATACTGTGGCAGTTTGTCACATCATCATTTGTGTCAGAAAGAAAGTTTTTTTTTGTCATTCTGTAAAATGAAATTGAATATATCAAAAGTATAGAGGTATCATGAGTACTTAAAAAGTGAATACTCGTACTGGTAGTTTTGAAAATGAATATGAAAATCCAATCATAACATCATGGTTTTCCAACCATCCATTTTTAAATATAGACAAAGAGAATTGACAGTAAAATTCATATTTATGGACAATTTCAAGACGTGAATGAAGCTAAAATGCTTGATTGGCTACGGGTTCAAATCCGGAAACCTCCGTGAGGCCAACAAGCTAAGCACACGTGCAGCCCAACGTTTCGGTACCTGTGACGGTGTAGAACTCGCGCTGCTCCCTGTCGAGCGGCTGAGTGGTGCTGATGACGCCCGTCAGCGGGTCGATGGTAAAACCTTCCACCGAGACGCCGCCGTATGTCACCTTCCCGTTGGATCCTGACGGAGAAGCACACAAATTGACTTTGATTAAAAAAACACACGTGTCATCATCACTCATTCTCTTATTTTTCCCCCTCCTTTATTTGTTTGTTATTCGCTGTCCAAGCAAGTTTGCAACGAGGCTTCTCCAGGTGTCCGCGCGCCTCGTTGCGTGCTATTGCGCAATCGGCTCTGGCGGAAAAACTGGCATTGTGTACTTGGCTAATTACTTTTGGATAGAACGTTTACAATAGCTTTGCTTTTATTTGCTTCTGAGTCACGCCACACGGAAAAAAAAAAAAAAAAAAAAAAAACAAGCCGCCAGCATTTAGAAAAACATAACGGCACAAGAGGAGAATGTTTGTTGGACTTTGACTATGCAATTGTGAGAGCGACATGGTTTTTTGAACATCGAACTGACTTGTCATTATAACTATAATTCATATCTTTCCATGCTTTGAGAAATGCGGTTCACAAATGGATGTTTCTCTACTGTTGGTTGTTATAGAATATATTTTGGGAAACTGGGCATTTGATTTTTAGGATAGTGCAACGTAATAAATTGTAATCTTTTTAGAAAATAAGTCACGCAGTCATGTACAACTGTAACAGTTTAAATGACTTGAATGATGATGCTACGTTTAGCTCCATTACGATAGCGCTATACTCAAGTTTTTTTTTTTTTTTGTGTGTCTATTCTGCACTCCTAATTCACATTTACAAATGAGTTAGCAAGTTGGACGTACCGCCAAAAGCATATCGATCGAACGTTTTGGGGAGCAAATGAGTTAAAAGTATTTAAAAAAAATTCAAATAAAAATGTTAAATGTTTTGTAACTATGTTTTGTAGCCTTGTGTATGAAATAGGGCTGGGCAATAAATTGAATTAATTTGATTAATCGGCATTTTGAAAATCGGATAATTGAAAATGTATTAAGTCGTGAAATCGAATTTTGTCTTCTGGATTATTAAAAGCTCTTATGTTCTGTTACATCTACATGTTATTGTGAGTTGTAATTTTGCCAGCTAGTACGAATGTTACGTTTATGTTATGTTGTAATCGTCGTCTGAACATTTTTGAATAAATGAAGCCTTTAAATAAACGTTTATTGGAATTATTCGATTAAAATCGTAACCGTACCGAATGACTGAAAACATTGAGATTTTATTTTTGGGCCATATCGCCCAGCCCGAGTATGAAATTATTATTGGAAACATGGTAAAAAACGAGGGAGCCTTTGTATTTTCTATTATCCAGTGCTGCCATTTTAGCAACTTTCTCGCTAAATCTGGCAACTTTTTGGGGTCAAAATTAACTAGCAACACATCTAGGGACTTTTTTTTTTTTGATGTTCTTTAAGGGTGTTTTTTTCCCTCACTTTTGAGCTCTCCTACTACGTTATTTCTCTCTCTTACAGCGTCCATTACAATGACATGCAAATGGCCAATTATGCAAATTAGCCAATGACGTCATGTAGCGACTTCTCGCAGCTTTTAGGACAGCCAATAGCGACTTCCCTCACTGGGGTCGTTGTCAACACTCCGCTTGATCACCTTGGTCCAGGTCGAAGGCCGACACGGTCAACACGGCGGTCCCCCGCGCTCGATTCTCAGAGACGCGCGCCTCATAGTGGCTCTCCTCAAACTGGGGCACTTGGTCGTTGACGTCGACCACGTAGACGCGCAGCAGCTGGCTGGACGAGCGGCGGGGGACGCCGTGGTCCTCGGCCACGACGGTCAGGTTGAAGACGTCCTGCTCCTCGCGGTCCAGAGGTTTCGAGATAGACAAAGAACCTGCGCGAGAGACCAGTTGTGGGGTGGTTGGACTTGAAAGCATCCGAAACACTTGAACAGTTGAAAAAGGGCCTTCGAAAGTGTAAAGAAGGTCAAGTTGAGTTCACCTTTTAACTTTTGAGGTCAATTCTGAAATTTCATCCTGAACTTTTTGTGAGTAGTGGATCTTTACACAACCATGAAAACATGCTGAAATCATCAGAGGCAAGCCCCCCCCCCCCCATCCCAAAAAAAGTGTGAAAAGTAATCGTGTGAGGGCCGAATAACAGAAGACACACACACACACACACACACACACACACACACACAGAGTTTTGCCTACCTGAACGCTCGCTACTTCCACCAACACTACACAAACAGCTCGTAAGGGCCTGGCCGCAATTTACGAGATTTTCCACAGCACAGCACGGCGGCCGTGAGGGAAGAAAGCGTAAACACGCCGCGCTCAAGACACGCAACATCAAGGCCTGCCGTGCTCTGTGGAAATTAGGGGCCACTTTATTTTCATCCTTTGAGATCATCAACTCGCATTGATTCCTTTTCAATTTCATGCCTTCAATTGCGACGCGAAAAGGAAAAGGGAAAGCCGACGCCGGTTTGTTTTGGATGCGCTCTCAGATGGTTTTGCCCTTCAGCTTTTAATCTGGTCCCAGTTACCGCTTTGAATTTTTTTTTCTTTTTCTCGACTCACTCCGTGATCCCGCTCTATCCCCGATCACTCATAGCACATGTGAAAGGTAAAAAAAAAAAAAGAAAAAGATGTAGGAAAGGAGAAATTTCATTTGGGGTGTTTCTAACATCTTAAGCTGACATGGATGCTTTGTGGCGCCACAACACAAAAAATGCATTCATTATTATTGGATGGCGAGTCAAGTCATGTTTATTTATAAAGCGCTTTACATCAAGCTGCCTTTTGTTGCTGTCGTGGCGCGCGTGGGTGGGATAGCGATAGCGGCATATGCTACAAAAAACTTTTTTCCCAATTTTAACTCCATTTTGTGTTTACAAAACTAACTAAATCAAACTATAATTATAGCCAAAACGTCCTTCGTTGTAGACTTTGGTAATTCATTTAAAGCACGAGCCTTTGGGGATGATTCCAAATTTCTTTGATATTAACCGGAATAAGGACGTTTGAAAGTGTGTCACACAGAAGTGACGTCATCTAGCAATGCTAGGTAAGAAATGCATTATTTTTTTCATTTTAGTGGTGTTTATTAAATATTGCGCACAAGTAATACATATTTTTTTTAAACAAAAACTAATACTGAAACTAAAACTAAGCATTTTAAAATAACTAAAACTAATAAAAACTAACAGAACCGTCTTGAAAGCAAAACTAAATTTAAAAAACAAAACTCAAAATGCAATAAAAATGAACTATAACGACATTTCCAAAACTATAATAACTAAACACATTGTAATAATGCTTACATTTGTGGAGACTGGGGTCAAGTTGTATTTTGCAATTTTCAAAACGTGCCAAAATTTCTTCATGTTCCAGATTAGAAATATGAAAAGAAAAATGCACCGAGCTGTCACCGTCATACAAATGCAATTGTGCCATCTGGTGGCAGAAAAATGACATCAACACAACTCAATATCACACTTGTTTTTTACATCTTTTTAATTTGAACTCAATTTTAAAAAAGAAAAATCCAAAACTATAATAACTGCTAGTCTTCCACCATCTTTGACCCTCCAAACAGGAGCAAACCAGTGTGCATAAACACTTTTGTGACGGGCCCCCAAATGTTTCGAGGACTTGAGGACGAGGAGGTGGGCGGAGCCAGACACGTGTCGCCGACGCCACAACAAAGCCCACAGGACCAAACAGCCCGAGGTCAGCGTTTTGACTAAGCGACGCAGTCTCACGCGAGCGCACGGTCGCACACAAACACATGCGCACGCATAAACACGCGGAACCGATCCCCCCTCTAATGGTTCCCAGAAGCCCGTGCAGGAGATTCTTTGCTCTTTCACGGATGATGGCGTGTGCGTGTGGGCTCTCGCGCGCGTGTGTGTGCGTGTCTGTGTGCGTGCGTGTTTAATATTTGTCAGGCTCTCTTCATCTGTCCGACCTCCAACTGAGAGCAATAAGTCAGAATGGCTAAAACAAGAGTTGCCATCATTTCAGAAGTTTTGCGGAGAACGGCGAGAGTTTGCGTGTTTAAGGCGGCTGATCAAGGGAAGGGAGGGGGGAGAGGGGGGGTCTTTTTGCTGTTCAAAGGTGAAGAGATATTCAGCGCCCGGAGAAATTTACAGGTGCTGCAAATTCTTCAAAAGGGCTGCCGTGAAATGAAATGAACAGGTGAACACATGTGGGCCGTCTGCAGCGCCGGCGGAATGGAATTGGCAGCAGGTGGTGGAAATATCAAAAGTGAGCACGGGAAGGGGGGGGGGAGGGGGGATGTTCCCGTGCGCATTTTAACATGCAAAGACGCTGCAAAAAGAAGCTTGAGTTAGACTTTGAAATGAATCCCGCAGCCCAACTTAGACTACAGTAGTTGCCATCTGTCAATCATTTCTACCGTCATTTGCTCGATAAGACTTCATTGGTGGGGAAAAATGAGCGCAGGCAGTTTGTATAATCCTCTCAGTTATGAATCATGTTTTGCAACCCAAATTATAAAACTTGTTCCATGAAATTTGGAGAACACCCCCCCCCCCCCTTTAAGTGTGTACGTGGATGTTGTGTGGAATATTTTGGAAGGAATCGCAGAGTTTCCACAAATCTTCAATACACCACAAAGAGTCCCAAGATTTAGAAAAAGAGATGCTACAAGGTAGAGATAGACCGATAATTTTTTTTCAGGGCCGATATCGATGCCGATTATTAGTAGTCAAGAAGGCCGATAACCGATAGTAATTTTCTGTAAAAAAAAAAACGAAAAACAAAAATTGGCGTCAACATTTTTTGGAAATACAAATGCCAATCTAGACTTTGCAATGTCTTAAAAGCATGTTTAGGGTACCAATTGTTCAGACTTTTCCATTTTATTTTATTTTTACTTAGAAAACAGACAATCCTTTTAAATTTCTAACAAAATAATCCGGTAGCTCCCAAGGTAATCAGTACGTCTTGGAAAATGAAACAAGTAAATCCATCGCTCTCTATAGTTTAATACAGTAAATATTTTTTCGAAAAAATTTAAAAATACCTGAAATTTTAAACTTTCACATTACTTTGTTTTAATGTCGAACAAAACCAAAAGGTTCAGAGGGTTCCCAGGGTCAGCAGCATCTCTTATAAAGTTAACTGAAAATGTAAATAAATAGTACCCTGAGATTAAAATGGTTTTAGATTGACCTTTTATCGGCTGTCAGATTTTTTAAAAAAGGCCGATACCAGAGGTGGCAAATCCAGGTCCAGAAAGTTAAACCAGATCCAGAAAGTAAAAACCCTTTTCTGCCAGTTTGACTTTAGCCCACAGTTTGACTTCAGCCTCAGGTGCTAGCTAGGTAGCTCCCTAGCAGGCTAGCTTACCTGATAGGGAGCTACCTAGCTAGCACCTGAGGCTGAAGTCAAACTGTGGCAGAAAAGGGTTTTGACTTTTTAGACCTGGGTTTGCCACCTCTGGCCGAGACTGAAATTCAAAATGCCCAATATCGGTCTATCACTACTACAGGGGTCGGAATTTTTTGGGGCAACACTGAGTAGCCTTCATCTCGACTCTTGTAACGGACCTGCCGGAAAATTGATGCACCGACTCGCCCCTCCCTCTAGCAAGACTTACCGGTGTTTGGGTTGAGGTTGAAGGTTCCGCCTGCGTTGCCCGACTGGACTCTGTAGGTCACCCTGCCGTTCTCCCCTCGGTCCGCGTCCCTGGCCATGACGTAGAGCGCCACAAAGCCGATGGGCTGGTCCTCCATCACGCTCACCGCCGTCGGCGAGCTGAACACCGGCGGGTTGTCGTTTTCGTCGGTGACGTAAATCCTGGCCGTGACCGAACTCCACATCCTCTGACCTGCGTCCAGTGCGGAGTCCGTTGCCTTCACCACCAAGATCAGGCTGGGGTTGACCTCATGGTCCAGCTCTTGGTTTAAGGTCAGAACCCCGGTGGCAGGGTCCAGGGTGAGCAGACCGGGTACGTCCGGAAACTGTTGGAGGATGGAGTACCTCAGGTCACTATTGGGCCCACTGCCATCCTTGTCCGTGGCTTGGAACGTGAAGACAGAAGTTCCCGGCTGGATGCTCTCCGAAATGACAACCGTGACCGGATCCTCGGGGAACTGAGGGGCGTGGTCATTGCTGTCCTTTACGTTAATGTCCAGGTGGACCAGGGTGCTGACGGGCGGAGCCTGAGAGAAGTCGTCCACTTCGATCTTCAGCGTGTAGTGCGCATCCTGCTCATAGTCGAGAGGCCGAGCCAGGTAGACGTCTCCGGTCAAGCGATCCACCACAAAAGTCCCGTCACTGTCCGTACCCCCCACCACCATGTAGGTAACCTCGCCCTCCGCCGGGCTTTCTCCATCGTGAAGGCGGACGGAACCGACGACTGAACCCGGCTTGGCTTCTTCCACAGAGTTGAAAGCTATCGAATGCGAGTTGGTCTTTGAAGAGGGTCTGGTCATGCTGAGAACCTGCAATAAAAAAACAAAACATGAGGTTTCTATGAGGAACCGAGCGCGTGACTCGAATGTTCCTCTGACAAAACCTGGTGGCAAATTATAATTACACGAAGTACAAAACCAAAAATATGTTATGGATTTTTGGACCAAGCAGAAACAGATCTGATGCACTTGCTGGCATGCGTGTTTGTGTTCTCATGGGGGAAATTAAAGCAGTTACAAGCATTTTTATTTTTTTTTTTAGACTAGAGTCACAGGCCAGTCACATTAAACCCATAATCTGATACCCGTGTCAGAACCAGGAAAAAAGGCAGTAAAAGTTTCACTAGCAACCTTCAGCATTACGCGGTGGAACTGCCTGTCTTCAGTTGTATTTCTAATCTCTCGTTTTCACGGCGAATCCTCAAAAATGATGATTTTGACACCACGCTCCGCTCATATTGGATATCTAAAAAAAATAAAAGCTTCTTTCTGCTTCTGACAAATACTCATTTGGGTAAATTCCCTAGTAAGAGTTTGTCAGAGTACAAATAATGGAAGTCAGTCAAAATGGCTGCTTCAATCCAAAATGGATGACTTCCCGCTCATTTGCCGGACACTTTTTTGTGCATCCTATTTTGATAGACATTTCCATCAAAAGTTGATGAACATGGTGTCGGAGATGGGAAAACGAAAAAAAAAAAAAAAAAAGAATCAGCATTTCTGGGTGTCCTCAAATATTTTTTTTTAAATAAAATGATAATAATAATAATAATAATAATAAAATAATCAACATTTCTGGGTGTCCTAAAATAAAACAAACAAACAAAAAAATCAACATTTCTGGGTGTCCTAAAATAAAATTAATTAATTTATAATAATAATAATAATAATCAACATTTCTCGGCATCCTGAAAAAAAGAAATCAAAACATAATAATAATAATAATAATAATAATAATAATATAAGAATCAACAATTCTGGGTGTCCTAAAATAAAACAATAAAAAAAAAAAATTAACATTTCTGGGTGTCCTAAAATAAAATAAATAAATAAATTAATTTATAATAATAATAATAATAATCAACATTTCTCGGCGTCCTGAAAAAAAGAAATCAAAACATAATAATAATAATAATAATATAAGAATCAACAATTCTGGGTGTCCTAAAATAAAAAATTAAAAAAGCTTTTCTAAATAAATACATTTTCAACAGCATACACGCAAACATGGTGAGTTATCAGAATAGATGTTAATTTGTTGGAACAATAAACAGTAATTCCAAAAGGGAGGGAAAAATGACTTTAAAATGTAATTCCATTTTTCCACATTTGGACACACACATCATTGCATCACAGAGGAAGCGCAGCGTAGTAAGTAAACCTTGACGATATGTGACATGACAAGCTATAAATTGCTTCCACATTAGATGGAAAAAGTGAACCGCTCCAGCTATGAATGTTGACCGACTTAGAAAATAATCGGCAAAAGATGATTAAAGGACGTAGAATAAACGCATGAGCAGGCAAAAACAACATGGTCCTGTTTAATCCAATTATTAAATAATTATGTCTTTAAATCTTTGGAAAAAGTTTGCTATAAATTTGTTTATCTGGCAACTCCATTTTCCTGGAACCGATATGTTCCTTCCTCAGTGTCAGCTTTCTGTTCTGGGTTACAAATTAAAAGGACGACGCTGAAAATGGGCTATTTTGCGCTGCCACTCAATGTGAAAAGGGGGCTACTGTATTGAAAGTGTTGAAGTCACCATGAGAAAGCGCCATCACAGCTGGCACTCATCACACAAGCCAGCTGGCAGCGTTTCATTCACACCCACTTTTCCATTTAAAAAGAAAAATCCCTTTTGAAATGTCTTGGGGAGAAAAAGGGGAATGAGCCTTGTCTGATAGGTCTGAGGGGCCCCGCAGACGTGGGCCCTGGCGGCCCCCCACCACACACACACATACGTCTAAACACACGCTGTTTGGGCTGGCCGGCCTCCAGCTCGGTTCTGACCTGGATGGCGATGGAGCAGGAGGAGCTGCGAGGCGGCAGTCCTCGGTCGCTTGCCGTCACCGTCAGCGTGTACTCGGGGCGCTCCGAGTGGCTGAGGGGCGACGACGAGTGCAGCTCGCCCGTGTTGGGGTTCAGGAAGAAGCGCTCGACCCTCGGACCTGGAAGACATCAAGCACAAAAGTTTATTTTACAGTTCCGGTACAGTATATGTTTAAGTAAAAAAAAAAAAAAATGTTATACCCAAATTCCCCCCAAAATATTATATATATATATATTGAAACACCCCGAGTTGCAAACCACTCTAACACCCAAGATAACATTGTGTATTACAGTAAACTACAGCAAATACAAGGCTGTACAAGGCCTGAGTTCGGCTGAATAGTGAAGAAAAATGCAAATCACTGCCACAATCAAAACATTGCCACAAACTACGATCCAAAAACACTTCATTCAACTCATGTTACATTACCTCAGACTCTTCATAACAACCCAGGCTAAATTTAGCTCCACCTCCGACATACAAAAGACAGTCTGTCAGTTACGATGTATCGCTTTATCTTACTTCCTAGACACCAATTAAAATGCCTCATCTTACTAGCCAGAGCTATGAAATCTTAGGGCAGTACAGAAACTAATAAGTGAATTTGTCTTTTTTTTTTTCTCTCTTTTTGTTTGCCGAATAGCTGAGGTGGCATTTCACAGAAAGATGAACCTCGACTAGGCAGGAGATATTGTTGGCTTTAACGGAACTGATGATCTAATTTCTAGTTAGCGAAGTAGCTAGCTATAAACTTTACCAGATGGAAATCAGAACTATTTGAATTTGAACATTTTCATTTAAATTCTGCTTTTAACTGTACCAAAAAATGAAATAAATCACCAGCTGGTTGCTAGTTACAGCTAGCAAGAAAAATACAGTAGCTTGAAACATACCGCAGCAGAAATCTGCATCTGATCGAGTGAGAAAACAGGGATGTTTTTTTTTTTCTTCTTAAGCTACAAGTCACCATCTTTAGTTATAAAAAGAAACCGAAGGAAAGGACGACTAGTCTAGTTTGAACACTTTTTTTTCTTTCTTTAAACTTTGCTAGGAATAAGGAAAGTTTGGAACGTCAAGTCTGCTAGTTAGCTAGCCAGCTAACTAGCCAGAATGAAACCAGGACGAGTGTAGTTTCAACATTTTTGTTCAGCATTTGATTAGGCCATGTAACAGGTTGTGTTTAGCGACAGTAAATTGCCATCTGGTAGCTAGCAAGAAATATTGGGCTAGGAAACAGGAAAATCATGTTTTTGGCAACATGAACTCAGCAGCTGCTAGTTGGTCAGTTACGCTATTCAGCAAGTTTTAATGGGTTTGTATTTTTAGCTACAATGTGTCACTGCATTTTCGAGATTCAAGAGTTTCAACATTGCAAAGTCGCCGCTGTATTCTGTTGCCGTACCTGACAACGAGTAGAGTACGGTGCCATTCTCTCCTTCGTCTGGGTCTTTGGCTTGTATTGTGCCCAGCAGAATCCCAGAAGACGGACCCTCGGACACCTGTTAACCAGGCAAATTAATATCACCAAAGCTGTAAGGTCATTTCTTTTCTTCTTTTTTGTCGACAGTCTTGTGGCGTCACCTGCAAGATGAGTTTTTTCCCAGGGGGGCTGTGGACAAATGTCGGGGCGTTGTCATTGTCATCCAGCACACTTATGAAGACGGTACCGGTGGCGCTGCGTGAAGGCGAGCCGCCGTCCTGCACGACCACCGCCTGCTGGTAGCTGGACTGCTGCTCCCGGTCCAGAGTGGCCCTGGTGCTCATTTCACCTGAAAGCAGATGCGAGGCTTCATCAGAGCTCACGTAGCGTACGAGCGAGGGAGGGCGGCCAACAGACGTGGATCCGATGACACGTGAGTACTACGATGTAGAACATCTGCATGGAGCAGATCCACATTGCGAGCTTGGCAGAAGCTGTTGAGACTTGCTCCGCTGCCAGAGAGCGATCACAAATCAGAGTCTGCGTCTCCTCCCACAGACTAACAGAGTTGGCGGGCCAATTAGAGCGCAACGAGGCGCTGTCGCCACTGTCTGAATTATTCACTGCAGCGAGGGAAGACGCAATTTGAGCTTTAATTGATTTTGTTTCTGAATAATTGAAATGTTCTGCGAGGGGGGAACTGTGTCATAAATGTGTCATGCTAAAACATACTAAAACATTTGCATTCTTTGATTTGCAGCCTTCCGCCAAGAACTAAAGCAATTGGCCCAGTTGTGACCTGATGGTATGAATGAATGATATGATGGGATTTTTGATGGAAATGTAAGCATCTGAGGGCATCGCTGTGATATACAGCACAGTGGTTAGTGCACCTGCCGCAGTCAGGAGTTTTGGGTTCGAAACTCCATTGTTTCTATTGCAGGTTCTCCCACATTCCTCCCATTTCAAAAACATGCATCTAAGGGCAATTGAAGGCTCTCAATTTGATGTGAGTCTCTCGCCAAAAGTTAGCTGGGTTAGGCTCCATTTCAGCTGCAACCCAGGACAAGTGGGACAGAACATAGATGGACTGTCTATTTGTGATTGTAATTGAGTGGCGATTTTAGGTTAATTGATGAATGTCCAAAGGTCTAAATGTTTGTTTGCCTATATGTGCACTGTTTAATCATGGTTGGATGGATGGTAGTTAGCATGCTAGCTGGTTTTGACCGATGTATGGATGCTAGTTAGCAGGCTAGCTGGTTTGGCTGGATGGACGGATGCTAGTTAGCATGCTAGCTGGTTTGGATGAATGGATGGATGGATGCTAGTTAGCATTCTAGCTGGCTTGGATGGATGGATGCTAGTTAGCATGCAGGCTGGCTTGGATGGATGGGTGCTAGTTAGCATGCTAGCTGGCTTGGATGGATGGATGCTAGTTAGCATGCCGGCTGGCTTGGATGGATGGGTGCTAGTTAGCATACTAGCTGGCTTGGATGGATGGGTGCTAGTTAGCATGCTAGCTGGTTTGGCTGGATGGATGCTAGTTAGCATGCTAGCTGGTTCGGGGTGGGTAGGTAGAGCTTTATTGTCATATGAGGGCAATTTGGTGTGCAGCTGTGCCCCCCAATCAGTGCATCCCTATTTGCAAATGACCTGTGTGCGAGTTGATCTGGAAGTTCCGGTCAGGGTGCAGCAGACGATAGCTGAGGCGTCCGTTGGAGCCGCTGTCCCGATCGGTGGCCAACACATGACCAAAGCCTGTCCCCGCCGGCAGGTTTTCCCTCACAGTCATGAAGACTCTGGGCTGCGTGAGTCGAGGTGGGTTGTCATTCTCGTCCGTCACGGAGATCCTGACGGTGGCGCTGCCGGTCTTTTTCAGCTGACCGTGACCTGCGCTGGCCAGCACGGTCAGGAGATACATGTCCTTGACTTCTCGGTCCAGGGCGCTCTTCACAAAGAGCCAGCCGCTGTCCGAAGCGATGCCGAAGCCGGCGGCATCGCCATCCGGTCGCAGGTGATACGAAAGAGGGCTGAAGTAAGCAGAGCCCAACGTTTCTCTGTTAAGGGCTCGGACCCGCAGGAAGCGCGTATTAATCGGAGTGCCTTCTTTGAGCTCTACTCTGTAGCTGAGAGTATCAAACATGGGCCCCTGGTCATTTTCTGCTTGGACATGGACAACAAGCATAAAAGTAGCGCTAAGCTGAGGCACTCCACCATCTTTGGCAATCACTTGGAGATCATAGCGGGGGACACTCTCATAGTCCAGGACCCCTACCAGTCGTATCTCCCCGCTGCTGCGCTCTATGCTGAAAGCTCTCTGAATGCCACTTGGAGATGCCAGGTCAAAGGTCAGCTGGCCATTTGCTCCGGAGTCTCTGTCCTCAGCTTGTACGCGATACACCACAGTCCCCATTTCGGTTTGCTCTGGCAGCAGCAGCGACTCGGAGGACGAGGGAAGAAACACAGGTGGGTTGTCATTGACGTCCTCGATGGTGATGTGGACACGGGTCTGACCGAAGGCCGGGGGGTTGCCGGCGCGGACCTGCAATTCCAAGTCAAGCGTGGGCTGGGCTTCGTGATCCAGGGAAAGGCTGGTTCGCAAGGCTCCGGTGTCGGCATCCACTGTAAAGTATCCTGTGGGGTCACCAGAGCTGATGGTGTAGGCCACATCTCTGGGGAGGCCTGGCAGGAGGGGAAAACGAGACACAAAGCAGAAGTTGTCATTACCCAAGAGAGACTGCAGTGAAAGCATTTAAGAATACTCCAAAGATGCCATTTGTCATTTCCAGTGTGGACATAAAAGCCTGGGAATCGGAATGTATAAACACATTTGTGAAATGGAATTTCTGAACGATGTAAATTCTGGACTAAATGTGTATGTTGGCACTTCTTAACTCATTCACTCCCAGCCATTTTCACGGAAGCAACCTCCTTCGCTCCAGGCTGTTTTACTGGATTTTGACAGATTTTGCAAGGCCCACAGAATATTCTGTTCTATTGCTATAAAGACATGGAACCTACCTAAGAAAGAATACAGTCTCTTCTTTCATTAGGAAATAAATATATTTCTATCTATTTCCGTTTTGCAGCAATTAGTAATTGAATGGTTTCATCATTATTCACAAATCAGTTTAAAACACAGGGGAAAAGAGCTTTTTTGGCCGCGAGTGAATGAGTTAATAGAACGTTTTTATACGTTTTTGGGAGCAAGATGAGATGTATCATGTGTGTGACGTGAAAATGGACCATACCCGTCTTACTCTTGGCTTGGACGCTACCCACAACAGTCCCTTGCAAGACATCCTCGGAAACTGCGAAGTAATACTGTGCCTGTTCAAACACAGGGGGCGCCACTGCACCCGCCACCACGCTGATGTTGACCCTGGCGTTCACCAGGGTGGCCAAACCTCCGCCGTCCTGGGCTGAGATCACCATCGGTATGACCGAGTTGGCCTTGCCATGGACGGATCGAGAAAGAGAGATGACGCCTGCACAAAGAGGATTTCACTTTGAAGCGATCCCTCGTGCGGCTTGAACGTTCAAATGAGGAAAATACACATTTCAATGCGCCAACCTGTGTCTTTGTTGAGGGTGAAGTACGGGGACGACCCCCCGGAAACAGTTTTGTACGTAATCCGGCCGTGCTCTCCTGAGTCTGGGTCGTAGGCGATGACTCGGACCACCGAGGTCCCGGGAGCGCTCTGCGAGCTGAGACTGACAGCGTAGCTCAGCGGGTAGAAGGCGGGTCTGTTATCATTCACGTCCACCAGATCCACCCTCACGTAGGCGTGTGTGCTCAGGCCTCCCTGTCCGAGAATCCAAAAGCGCTCTTGTTATGTTATACCGTCATGTCGGATAAATCACCCAACACTCACAAGCGTTGCAAGTAGACCGTATTACTGGTGTAGAAATAAACCCCGGTGAAAATATTCTATGTATAGAATGACCTCGGAGAAGAGTCCCAACAGGTCAGATTAATGGCCTCCCCCGGGAGAGGCCGACCCAGCGCGAGAGGTCTTTTCTGCAGTCGGTTTCAGAAGGCTTTTCATTTGCGCGGAATACAATGCAGCCATTTCATTTGGACCAGGTGGCAAAAACAAAGGAGACAGCCGTTCAACCTAATAAAATATTACTGCCTGACAGCTGAGGCATTTCTCTCCCCCACCATCTAATCGTTTTAACATGGCCGTCATTTTCTTTCATTTCTCTGCTTGTATTTTCATAGCGAAATGTGACATAAATCGACCAGGATGCTGACGTCTGACGACTGGTCGCCACGTCTTTACCCTGTGACCTGCAGCGCTAACACATTTGCTGTTGCTAGGTTTATGAGACGCATTAGTATAAAACTAGGGGTGTCAAAATTAGCGCGTACTTTTGAGTTCATTTAAAGTTTCTTTAACATCGGTCATTTTTTTAACGCGCGATTAATGACCACCCCTTACTTGGAAAGCCTGTACTGGGGGAATTCCACAATGTCCACGTCAACATTTTTGCAGTAATAAATTGAATAATAATGTATATATTTGTGGAGACTGGGGTCAAGTTGTATTTTACAAATATTAAAATGTGCAGAATTTCACAAGTTACTTCAAGATTAGATGGCTGTCACCGTCTTACAAATGCAATTATGCCATCTAGTGGCAGAAACACGACCTGAACACAAAACAATATCACACTCGTTTTTAACAGTACATCATTTTAATTTTAACTCAGTTTTACTTACTTATTATATAATATAATAGTATATTTTATTGTACATTTAAAACAGATATAAAATGTGCGATTAATAGTGAGTCAACTATTGAAGTTAGGAGATTAATTACGGTTTAAAAAAAATAAAATTTCCTGACACCCTTATTATAAACATTGTTTTCATAAAGGCCTCGGCTCACCCCGTCCACCGCAGTAACCGTGAAGTCGTAGCTGTTCTGGCCTTGGTCCCGGTCCAGCGCAGTTCGAGTGCAGATGACTCCGGTCTCTTTGTCAATGGTGAACTGGGAGTTGATGGCGGGGTTCAGGCCCGGACTCAGCGAGTAGCTGATGGAGCCAAAGGAGCCGCCGTCTGCATCTGTTGCCATCACCTAAGAAGAAGACAAAAATAATGATCAATCCAATGTCGGAAGCAAAGCAGACCACATCGAAGGATATATGATCGTCAAACAAGAATATCATAACAGGTGCTGTTTGCGTTGAAAGAATCTTTGGATTCTTTCTATTTTGTTTATCGGAGCCAAGCGGGCCCTCTGGCAGGATGTGGGCTCTCAGGGAAACGAAGGAGGATGACTTCCCCAGGAGCCGGGAAAGTTGCCAGTTTGGGGGAAACGGCCTGCTTCAGGAATGGCGTCTGTCTACAAAGGACAGTGACAGCGGTGGCGGCTGCGGAACGGCGGCGTACCACACAGTTCGCTTCAGTGTGGCGCATTATACCCTGTAATGTCCCGCTTGTGGTGTGGTTTTAATAAGAGCGCGCTATCTACAGAGGGCTGGAAGCCGCCGCCAAAGTCGTAAAAGTAGCTCACGAGCCGTCAGCCACCGAGTCATTTACTGCAGGATCTCCAGAGATGCAAGATGGGGCCTCTGGGGACCGGCAGTATATAATCATTTGCAAGTGTTGGCTGCGGATGGAGGCCTACTGCAACTAAATTATTACACCGAGATTAAACCTAAAACATGTTTATTATTAGTTCCATGGAGGTGGTTATGTTTTCATCACCATCTGAAGGCAACTTTGGCAGATTTCTGCCCTGTATGGCAATCACTTCATTTTTAGGTACTGTAAATTGAAATTCTATGAGAAATTAGACCTACAGGAAGCACTGGCCAAGGTAACAGTAGTCAGGTTTCCATCCAATTTTTTCAAATTCTTTAGGCAAATTTACTAAAAATGTGCGACTTATGCCCGTTTCCATCTGTTATTATTTGCGACTATTGTGAGGGGACTCCGCCGCTGTAGGTGGCGCTATACATCATAATCCACCAGTGATCCACCAGTAATTTAAAAGAAGAAGAAAAACAGGAAGCAACTGTGCTGTGCAATGACGTCGTATGAGTTTGCGTTTGGAAAACTTGATCAACCGTAGTTTGTTTGTTTGCCGTTTTCCCTCTAAAATTGCGTTAATATTCACTTCTTTAATTAATTCCAAAAAGATTTCTGTTTCGTCATCCCCTCAAACATACCTTACTTTGTCGTCCGACATTGCTTTGGGACTACAAATGTGTGACGTAATATCCAATCAAAACGTGTATCCGGCCTCGCCAGCGGGTTATTTTTCTTTTTTCGATACGCTTCAAAATCCACCCCCTCTAATCGTAAAAATGTTGAGAATTTTTTCGAATTTCTGGCATTTCCATTCAGTTTTCGCATTTCTTAAAAATTCGAATAAAAATGGGTGGATGGAAACCCAACTAATATAACAGTGTGACGTATAGGATGAAGTCAAAAACAAACTGACTGGACAATCAATTAGCAGAATTGGAACGCATCGCTCCTATTTCGGAACTACAAATCAACATGCGCTCTTCTGTTCTGTTCTAGCTGATGTCTCTGTGCTTTACGTTCCTTGTTTTCAGGTCATGCAGACATTGGGCAGTCTACCGTACATATTATTATCTCGAGCGCTAAGGTTGTAGTGTCAGCCATTTGCTAGTGTTTGGGCTAAAAAAAAAATAATAGCTCAACTTTCCAAACTCTCATCCAGAATGTGATGAGTTTGAAAGACAAATACAAATGTTGATTTACAAGAGCATGATTGGAAACGCTTGTCTGTCGGCATTCATCCAATAAAAGTAACAGGCAGAAAACAGAACCTGTTGCTATAATGTCCAAACACTTGAATTTTCATCAGGAGCATGGCCAAGGAAAATAAGGTTCCGATTTGTCCAACAGCAAAAAAGAAAAGAAAAAAGAAGTGAGTGTGAGTCAAATCATTCATTGGTGGCGATGAAGGCTTGAGGGGGGTGCAGTCATCCAGGCTGCACTCGGAATGGCGGAGCAGCAGATGGGAGGCCTGCATTGTAACTCCTAGCAGAGGACGAGCGGTGTGTAGGAGTGAGCGCGCGAGCCAAAGAGAAGAATAATAAACCACACGAGGAAGGGGAAACCAAGAGCCATAGGAGGCAGCTACTCCATCTTGAACGCACGCACACACGCTGCCCTGCGCTGTAATATTTTATCAGTTTCAGTTAAATAAGTGAGCCTGCGGGGTTATGTGCTTGTTTTCTCTGCAGTGGTTTGACAAGTATTGGCAACGTGGGAAGTAAAGGAAGAGTTTCTGCATGAATAATATGTAAAAAAATTATTAAAAGCAGAGAGAGGTTCATGTCATTTAACTGAAAGAAACTGCGAACATCTTTTGCAAACGATCCAAGATTAGAAGGCCTAAACTAAAAAAAGCTTTGCCACTTAGCGTTGGCAACCCGTCTTAGAGGAAGCACATCTTGGTGTTGTTGCAAAGTCGCGACCCGCTTTTATGGAAATTCAGGACAATAAAGCATTTTTTTGTTTGAGTCCAGTTTCAATCATGCATGTTAGTTTTTATCATAGTCAATCTCATCCCGGTTTTATTTAGTCCATTTGTAGTCGACTATAAATCTAGCATTTTAGTCTTTATTTTAGTGGAAGAAAACATCATTTATTCATCTAGTTTTTTAGTCAACAAAAACTGTGAATGTTTTAGTCTAGTTTTAGTCAAGCCAATCATTTAATCCCTGTATATATTTTTTGTCAGCAGATTAGCCTTTTCACATAAAATGTTCTCTCATCTTTTTAACTAAAATGTGCTTCTTTTTTTTTTTTTTTTTTTTTAACCTTTCACTGTGAATCCACCTCCTGTCTGTCCCATGAGTTTGTGCATGTTGCACTTGCTAGCTGCAGATTTGAAAAGGGGGTGTGTCACTGTGTGTCACATGACGGCGTCGCAGTGACAGATTAGCAGACAAGATTTTTGCAAAATCATACAAATTTCGTCTCGTTTTTGTTCATGAACTAAAATGGCCATCAATTTTAGTTCAGTTTTTATGAAGTGAAGTACATTTTTGTCTCGTCTTTGTTAGTCGACAAAAATGCATACTGATTTAGTCCCAGTTATTGTTTATTAATGAGGCTTTTAGTCTAGTCTAAGTACTGTAAAAAATGTGTGTGTTTTGCCGAAATTATTTTTTAGTTTTCGTTGACAAAATGAACACTAGCCGTAGCAATTTTCTTTCCCCTCTCCATGGCTCCCCCAGATGCTGCACATAAAAACCCACACAATTTTCATGATGGCATGAAACGGAAAATGTCGAAGCAAATCGTAGAGGAGAAGTTGGAAGGAAGGTTCTGCTGCTTCCCCTCAAAACTCATTTCACATGAGTGTGGTTCCTTCAAACCTTCGCAAAGTGTGCTGCAGATGCTCTCCCCTATTATATTTGGAAACGCGGTGAGGATACACGAGCACAATACGTTCCATGTGTTCAGCGCGAGGCACGTCGATGGGAATGAACTCACAGATAACCCACCGCTCATTTGCATAAGTCGCAGGCGCTTCTCGCCAAGTGCCCCAAAGCTATCATTTTCATTGGTAGCTTCGCCGGCGTCGTCTCCCCTTGCACTTCCCACACGAGACGACGTGAGGTCGTATGCAAATGAAAACCGGCATCGGAAAATTAGCCAAGCCGCAAACCATAAACCCGAAGGGACACGGAGAGCCCAATAAAAGACAGCCGTTGGCTTAAAAACAAGCCTCGTAGAAGTCGGAGAAGGAAAAAAGAAATAACGCTCCCAGTTGAACTACAATGTCACGACAAGATCCTTTCCCTCAATGTTTGCAAGTCTTGCTCTGCTCCCTGTCGCTTCCCTTTTGACGACTTGTAGCGTGTTTTGGCGAAAATATTCGAGAAATTACAAATATCTTGCAAGAGAGGAGACATTTTACAGCGCAAACACACACGTTTAATATAGTTCCGAGTAAAGTGACAGCTGCTGTCCTGCTTAAGCTTAACATGGAGCCGCCATGATGACAAACAATTGTTAGCTTGGATAGCTGTTCCGTCAAAGACGTCACAATCTTTTCACAATATCCCCCAAATCTTTGGTAAATTAAAATAAACCACGAGACTTAAAGAACAAGATAAGAACAGTTGCTGTTCGTGTTGACATGAGGACTGAGCTCATTTAGACTTCATCTAATATTTGACTAACTAATAGAGGCATAACCAATAGATGGTATAAATTTGGCACCCAGTATTAATGTCGACTAATGACCCCATTGTGGCAACGCTGCATCAGTATGAAAATGGCCAAAAAATGAAAAAGAAAATGGCCGCCAGCACATTTGGTGTCGCCTCTCCTCCCTTGCTTGACTAGCTGCTCGCAACCTGTGGTGGGAATGCTCGGCGCCAAGCTAACTTGCTCTGCCCTAGCGTCGAGCTACAGCTCGCTAACTAGCGCAGCTATACACTTCCCAGAGCTGCTCAATCTAAGTCACTATCCTCGCCACTATAAGATACACTTCTGACATATTATTACTAAAGGAGGATGAGGCGTATCTAATAAGCTTGCGATACACCAATATCGAAGAGCGAACAGGAGAAGACAATGAAGTCATGCTAACTGCTAAGCTAACATGAAATGTGGATTAGCAAAACACCAAAATAAGGAAGTGGAAGCCTACAGCAAATTTTCAACAAAAGTCTGGCTGTGATTGTGATAAAAAGGAGAGTCAACTATGAAAAGTAAGTTAGCTGGTCAATTATTAAAGGGACTACAAACTGTATTGACCTGCCTGCGACCCGAGTGTCTCCGTCATGGTCTCTCAATGCAATAATGGCTGTAGCGACATGAATATTAAATAATAACAAAATGATGTCGAAGTGGTATGCAAGCAATCGGCTTCTTCATCTTTATGTGAAGTGGCTCACTTTCCAAGCAGTAGTTTCACGTGTTTTCATAGTTAAGGGTGAGGACGCGTGAGGATTTACTGTGTTTTGAAAGCGGTGCTTAACTTCCTTGACAACTACAACAATGTTCAAATGGTACGTAAAACCTTTCCAGTGTTAATTTATTCGTTTTTGTTTCACAAGGATGTCCTACGTAGTTAGTGGGCACATATTAAGGTGTAAAACTGCAGAAAGGCATGAAAATCAGTCACTAAAGTGGGCATACAATGAAGTGATCAACCGAGGAAAAAAAAAAAAAAACACCATACATCCCTCATGACTTGGTCATGTTGGCATTAGGGGGCCTCTTTCTGTATTTTCCCACTCCTATTAAACTCTTTCCACTTCAACGTGCTGTGTATAGGCATTACACAAGTCTTTATTTGGATTGGATTATAAGTTCAAAAAGATTGGTACGCAATCTTGGATCAGCGGCAGCTCGAGGTTTTCTCCCCACACTCGGCGTACGCGAGTGAGGCACGATGGGAGCCGTCTTATCAGGCGCCGTTTGCTCCTCCAGCCACTCGGTAAAACAAGCTGGGGGGGATCCAACGATAACTGGGCCAGACTGCGGTTCTCTCCCGTCTGATTCCAGGAGACCGTCTGACGGTCCGCACATTTGCACGCCTCACATGTTTATTTATCTTCAATATGCTGAAATTGATCGGAGCGCCTGACGCTCTGAAGAAGAAGAAGAAAAAAAAGCTACTGGCCCACTTGGCCGACCTTGCTTTGCGGTCGGAGAGAACGTCAGGCCTAGGAAGGTCACGATTATCATAATTGCTCTCAAAAGTCAAAAAGATTTGACTGCCTTTTGCAGTTTGAACATCCACACTTACGGGGATTTCAACTAGAGCGTGACAAGTGTACTGTTATAGTTTATCCGTTCGTGTAATTTTGATGAATGTCCAAGATCTTTTATTAATGTCTCGTTTGAGTCACCTTAAGCAACTAGACAAAGTGCAATTTCTGCAGAAATTGCGTGTGAATGCCGAAAGCTGAATGCTAATAGCTAAATGCTAAGCTAAATGCTTATGAAGGAAATTGAAAGATAATTACAAGTATTACTTGTAGTCGAATGACAAATGAATGAAAAGACAACTTTAAGGTAGGGTTGAATCATTTCAGAGAAATTATAATCAATTTCCTGATATGATACTCAGTTGGTATCGAACCATCGGATGTACTAAAATTTGGTCCAAGCGGGGTTCTAATTCATGGCTAATGATGTAAATAGTTGAAAGATAAATGAAAAAAAAAAAAAAGCAACCAGTCTAAGGCGGGATTCAAACCATCGAGTGTACTAAAATGTGGTCCAAGCGGGGTTTGAACCCAGGTTCTCTGCGGTGGTAGGAAATTGCTGATTTTGGGACACCAGTGAAATTAGAATGCATTTCAGAGGTGGGATTCAAACCCGAGTCCTCCTGCTTACTGGACAAGTGCGCCACTGAGTGGAATCACATGACATATACCAGAAGAGGCATTCATTTTTTTAAGCAAGTTGAAAACGGTGTATTTAAGAAGTAATATCTGGGAGTTATTGCTCGGCAAAAAAAGTCAAATAAAAAGGTTAAAAACAACATTAGTGAGCCTCCAGCATTCCCACAATTATTGGATAATACTTGTTTGACCAAAAGTGAGCCTCTTAGTAGAGGCAGAAGATTTGATGTAGCTCTTGTACTGGATGCAATTAGATTGCACTTGAGTGTGTGATTGAGCGCTGAGGCTTTCGTCAAGTCCTTGAGGACAAAGCAACCCCGTGTAGGTCACTTTGGCCTCGTTTTCCCAGGCTACCGTTCCTCTCGCCCAACCCCGCTGTGGAAATTACAACTGTGAGTAAAAGAGCGACGGAGGACCGAGCAACGTAGAAGCCAACAAAGCGGGACGTGGCGGAAAGATGGTTTTTAATCACACTCCTTGCGTTTCACAAGCGGCCCCGTCAAACAATCGGTCTCGCGCGGTTCCACCGTGAAGGCCGGCCAATCAGGAGCGCACGGCTGCCTGCCAATCCAAATAGGCCGCAAAATGATGGAGCGCATATGTAAATGTTTGCCCGCCGGGAAATTAGCGCACGCATCAATCACCTCTGCATGCAAAATGTCCCTTTGGTGCACCTTAAACACGCAATCAAAGTCCGAGACCTGCAAACATTGAGGGAGAGATGTCATGGCTCATCAGCTCGGTGCAAAAAAAAACTAAAATGTGCAATAAACGGAATCTTCTGCACGGTCACGGCTCAACCTGGTGCAGATGAGAACCAAGAGCCGGTCCAAAAATAACCCATCTCGAAATCTCTTGAGGTTGAAATTTACGACGGTTTGCTTTTATCTTGCTTGGCTACCTGAACGCAGCATATACCTGACACGCAGAGCCAGAATGTGGTTTGAATCTAAAAAGCCGTAACTGTTGACGTGCCCGGGGATGAAATAAATGCGGCTTTACTGATATACAGTATATGGATCCAAAAAAGTGACTTTGCCGATATGTCCACTGCCCCATACACAGAACTGTAAGCTAATTGGCACGTGTTAGTACACACTAAGCAGCTGGTAATGAAGTACTGCTTCCACACAAAAAAAACGTCATGAGTGAATGCTTATGCTTTTACTGTGTTTATGAGTGCTCACATGAGTTTCACAGAATCTTGCATCAACAAGAATCCACCCCTGAAGACGGCCTCTGGTCGTCATGGTAACAGAAAGCGGAATCTTGTTGGCACAGTAGGGTACAAGGGGGGGGGGGGTGCGCATGTGCTGTGTGCTTTGATTCCTGATAGCCGGAGTGCTGAAACCATGTCACAAATGTTATTAAGACAAATGGGAGCGGCACGGCCATCATTGAATCTATCCTCGTCAAATTCACAGCGGCAAGAGATCTTGCCAAGCTGCGGCGGGTGATCGGTTACGCCGAGAAGGTGATCGGCTGCCTTCCCTCATGTCCCTGCATGACTCCAGGGCACTGAGGAGGGCAAGGGAGCTTATAGCTGACCCTTCCCATCCTGGCCATGGCCTCTTTACCCTGCTCCCCTCTGGGATAATGCTCCGTCTGCTCAAGGCGGTGAAAGCCCGGCACAGACTGATCTTTTTCCCGTCAGCGGCCACGCTAATCAATGACTCATTCATCTTTCTCTGACTCCACACTAAACAGGCACTCTGTTTACAAAAGAACCGTTATACACCGAATATCTGGACAGAGGTGGCAAATCCAGGTCCAGAAAGTAAAAATCCTGCCACCGTTTGGCTTTAACCCCTGGTGCTAGCTAGCTAGCTAGCCAACTCCCTAGCAGGTAAACGATCACCATGGGAGCTAGCTAGGGAGCTAGCTAACTAGCGCCTGAGGCTAATGCCAAACTGTGGCAGGATTTTTACTTTCTGGACCTGGATTTGGCACCTCTGTCTGTATCTGGAGACTTTTTCCAATGAAAACACCAAGCTGATACACATAGTGGAAACAAGGTACACAGGTTGGCCACCATTAACGCTCGTCTATTTGGAGGTTTACAGCCATGTTTAAGCCACATGCCAAATAACCACCAGTTGATAATTTCCTGTTCCGAATCAAAACTCAAAGTCATCATCATCAAATATAATTTCAGCGACAGCTTCAAAGGCCAGTCGAGCTTTGACTGACTCAACTCCGATGTGAGCAATTACAGGCGGCGAACGATGGACTTGATGGAGAACATGGTGATCATTAAAAGCCAGTAAAGGTAAAAGAGGGAAGTGTGGGCTACAAAGAACTGGGTCGAGTGGGCGGGCTGCAGGAATGCGGCCAGAAAACAGCTTTGGGATTCGCACAGCTGGTGTAAAGCCCGCGGCTGCTGCTGCCGGAGGTGGTGATGATGTCCTGGCAGCACTTCTGAGGCGAGGGCAGAGACCTCCTGCTGGTCGTGCGAAATCGCTGAAGAAGCTTGGACACGTGTCCAGCACCACGCCTCAACATCGATACTATTTTAATGAACACTTGCTGCAGTTTTGAGCCAAGCCAAAAGTGTACGTTTTTTTTTTTTTTTTTTGCAAAGGAAGAGAAGCAGGAAAAAACGCTTGAAATGTTGATCTAGTCTCAGATGAAGGGATTTTTTCAGTGAGATGATGGTGGATATTGATGAAAGATTTGGTGCTTTGGTACCGTTATTGAAGAGATACAGAGAGACAGGCTTTGTAGTTCGGGGAGGAGCTAAGTTTGCCTTGGTAGAACCCCATGTAAAGTTTGAAAAGACAAAACCTGCAACACTAGTTTCTCTGATTGCCATGAAATGAGACGGACGGACATGTCTATCATAACAGCATGTACAAAAAGACTCAAGAAAGAACACACTAAATTGAACTCAAAGTCAGCAACTTTGGTTCGAAGGAACTATTTTGGGTGAATTCCAGGGCTGGTTCTTTTCCCACAAAGGAAATCACCCAAAACATCTGAAATTGGAAGCAGCTATCTTCGACATGGCTGACACTACCTCTATTGTGATTTCCTTTACCTGTGCCATCTAATTCAGGCCGAGCATGGCAACAAAGCTTGATGATCGTACGGAGGACTCGGCACGAACTGCATGGGTCCGTTCATATCATATTTGTAAAGACAGGAAGTCCAGAAGCAAATAGGGGCAAAGAAGCTCCAAAGAAAACACAGGATTTTTATATTTTTATAGTCTTTGAACTGCACATATCATCACTACTGTGAGGAAAAACTAAACGGTGGATTTTTGAGACATGTTATCATGGAACAGCTTTCAGTCTATTAACTATCATCTGGCAATCGTTAATAACTGTAGCAAACATCACGTCAAAGAGGACGGTACCGTAGCTCTTGTTTATGGTTTTGATGGTCCTGACCAAAGTGCTTGGATGAATGATTGGACCCAAAGAAAAATAAAAGCACCATATTCAAACCCAACCGCCCGTGGGGCGAAATGGAAGGTTTGGCCCCGAGTCTTTAGCGTGCGGGTCACAAATGAATGCTCCTCCAACGCCGCCTTTGAACCCCCCGAATGAACAGTTTTACATCAGCTCCCAATTAGCCATTTGCATAGCTTCTTTTGTACGCGCTTCGGTAACATTTCGCAGACACTGGAGAAAGTCACGCTTATTTACGCTCTTTATAATCACAGAACAAAAACAGTCCATGTCAAAATCCCCGCTCCTCTTGGATGTCCTTGCACGACACGAGTGAAACAATTAACTCCAGATTTGTGGTGCACGGTCTTTGTCCAGATGTCCATCAAACGACCACTGCGAGACTGATGGGACGTCGCCGAGAAGCGGCGTAAAAACGTCAAGGTCACTCAGAATCTTAATCAAATCTCCTCGCAAGTATACGATCGGATGATGTATGCCAAATCATCTCATCGAGAGTGCGTTCCAACCATCCTGAACAGGGCGGATGTTTGCACGTCGTCAATAAAAAAAGACTTTTACTGTAAATCTGCTGGTTGGTAGGCCTGAGGAATGCGGAATGAACCGTGATTGGCTTGACTTTCTTCTTCAAGGGATAAAAGAAACTTCCTGACACGGGGAGACAACCGGGTTCTGGTTTCTAAGTCAACATTTGCTTCAATGTTTCATCTGCAGTGTGAGTGCGGCGGAACAGAGCTGATAGAAGGTCCGTTTTTGGATTGATATCGGCTACGTTGACTTGAGTAACTTTTCAAAACTATCGCTGTTCACTCAACCTTGCAAAACATATTTTTTTAAATTGTAATGCCAGATGAGGGGATGGAGCTACGACCTTGCAGACCAAGTACTTGTTTTTACACATCTTAATCAGAACTTGGGTGGGGGGGTCGGTTGTAAGCTGGGGTGAAGTCAGTAGTTTCAAATGAATGTTAATATTAGTATTTGTAATTATACACTTTGCTAGAGAAGCTTCATGAACCACTGCTGTACTTTTATTTGGAACAGGGATGTGATTTGACCAAAGTGAAATTATCTGAAAATTTAGCCGGGGGTCTGGCACCCAGCTAGGTCCAGGGCAGTGCCCTGGTGGGGGGACAGCTCATGGGTTTTCCGTGTTTTTAAGTACTTTCAATGCACTCACATGACAAAGAAATAGACAAAACAACAGCATAAATTTTCAATGTATATTGAACTATCCCATATAAAATGGCAGTTTTAGTCAACTCAAAATCAGTCACATTCAAAAACATTGGACTGCCTTTGCTTTTAAAAACTATCACTGAGAATATCATCATATCTAACTAATGTGATTACTAAGTTAACACATAAATAATGTTGAAGAGTTCAAATTTCATGAACAAATAATTGTATCATGACCAAATGAAAAGTAACTCATATTAGAGCATACCACGAATGTCTTTGTTATAGCAGAAGATGTTATCTGTCGGAGTCATGTGCATACACAATGAACTACTAAAAAAAAAAAAAAAACGGAATTTTTTTTGGGGGGGGAGATAAAAAAAATTAATTAGCGGAAAAATCCCATCCCTGTTGGGATGTGATTGCACAGATGAACATTTTCACAGATCACCAATTTTAGCGTTTAAACAAAAAAAAAATCCAACTTACAATAATGTGTAAAACACAAAAAGTCAATCAAGCAATTTTGATCCATTGGCAGCTTTTTAAAACGAAGACCATAAAGATTCATTCACGCATTCAACTAGAACCAAGTTCCTCTAAGTTTGGTCCCTAGGCCGCCGAGAACCCACCAGGTCTCCACTTTCAACCCTATTTTCCACAAAATTTTTGGTTAGTTTTCCAAGCGGTTGGACTGCCGAACAAATCAAGTTCCCATGGCCCACTGTATCTTATTGGAGTAGAACGCAGACCTATTTTTTGTTGTTGGCGAGTAGGTGGTCAACATTAGTTTTAATGGTTAAGCGGTCCTCATTTAGAAAGAGTTAGAACTAGAATGTCAATAATGGCTCATGTTAGCAAAAGATAAACCGTAATATAAGATTTCTGTTGCGATTACGACATATTCAGATTGAGCTGCAATCAAGTGATAGTTTGTAGAGCTGGCAAGGTTATAAATACATTACTGTTGACAAGAAAAGTCCATAAAAGTGTTTGGGAAATAACAACACAGTGGAGGTCTTCAACATTCAAGTTCTTTCTCATAAATCTGGCCAGATGAATTATCATGTCTTACATCATTGGCTCTTTCTGCGGTATGTATTAAAATTGGTGAGTCGTCAGGATACAAAGATATCCCTTCGAATTTCGGGGTTCCAAAACCGCCATTATTTGATCATTCTTTCATTTCAGTGTTAAGTTTTTGACAAATTTTGCGGGACGTAAGATGGCCAGTGTTTTTTTTTAAACATTTATCAGACTTTCTGGTCAAAACGAACTGTCTGTCTTTCATCCTGCCCGTCCATCTGGAGGTGATTAGGCATTTAAGGAGAGTAGAGTTTCAGAAAAAAAAAGCAGAAAGAAAGAGCAGAGAAGAGAGATATTGTGCAACTCAAAAACAAAACAGCAAGGATGGTCAGGGAAACTTCATCCAAGACTGCTCAGGCATGTAATTTGATATGTTGGCTTTTAAATGATCTGTACAGGAAAATTAAGCCTACAAATGTTCCAATAATGATGACAAAGTGTCTACTCAGGGCAAAAGATAGCACGCTCATATTAAGTAATTCTCGGGCAATATGTTATATGCCAAATGTTGCATTCTAATTAAGAAACAAAGGTTTAAGAGTAACCGATAAAACAGACGCCACAACTACACTTCTGTGCTAAGTTTAGCACTTCAGTTCCACAAAAGCCTTACACAAGGGAGAAAAAATAAGCAACGCCAAAGCCCCACCGGGCGCTCCGTCATGTTTGCGAGGCGTATTAACCCATCGGCCACCTGGAAGGATGCAGCACAGCTCGTCGTAAACTGCCAAAGAGGCTCCTGCTCGAGACATTTGCCTGTTTATTTTCCGAGGGTCAAACAGGAGACGCCGACCTGTGGTGATTTTCTTACGCCTGCTGATTGCCGTTTGGGCCAATGAAAAGAAAACAAAAGGAAGAAAATTGCCTGTTAAAATTAATTGTATGAAACAAATCACTTTGAATACTAATGAGTATTTAAAGCAACAAAGTCGCCTGGTGGAGTTTGAGTTTAATCATGCATGTCCGGTGGCTACCGTCGTCAAGCTAAAAAACACATGGCTTCATTTCAGGGGACACATTGCAAGTAATGTAAAAAACATCATTTTGGCTAACTCAGCGCTGCGGGACATCAACTGGCCTTAGGTCACACGCCTGCACTGAATGCAACGGCCTTTCAACTCAACCCCACAAGTGTCATTTGGAGATTTTGATGCAGTTTGAAGAGCAGCAAAAAATCCAGGCAAAGCTACACTGGACTGGAGACACACTGGATCTACTTTTCCGTCAAAACTGTAAACAACTGCCATTGCCATGAGGCCCTTCAGGTGATTAATGAGATTCTTTCATAAAGCGATGACATTTGTGAGCGTAATCCTGAAACCATAACCCCTAATCGCAATCCTTACCAGAGCCCTAAAACCACTAACCGCTCCTGAACTCGAAACCCTAACCTCAACCCTAGTCTGGACTAAAAGTCCTGACCTTAACCCAATGCCAACCATGAACCCGAGCGTGTTGGCATCATCCCAATTCACATTTCTCTTTAACCTTGCTTGTTTGTATGTCAATATTCTTGTACATGACGCTTCACCTGTCGCTCAGTTTTGTGTTGAAATGTTTATCTTAAAAGTGTAAGGGAGGGATATTTTAAGGCTTAAACAGTTTTTCACCTACTACGGGTGGGTCTGGAATGTAACTCTCATGATAAACAAAGACCACTAATGTATAATGGATCCTAGTGCTGTCCTCTTATATGGACATGGACAGTAGTCAAGTTTCCATCCAACTGTTTCGAATTTTTTAAGTGAATTTAATGAAAATGCCCAAAACGGACATGCGCCTTCTGCCCGTTTCCATCTGTTCTTCTTTTGCGAATATTGAGAGGGGACTCCGCCGCTGTAGGTGGCGCTATACACCATAGAGATGTGATCCACCAGTAATTTAAAAGAAGAATAACAGGAAGCGACTGAGCCGTGCGATGACGTCGTATGAGTTTTCTTTTGCAATTCTTGATAAACCGTAGCGTTTCTTTGCCGTTTTCCATCTAAAATTGCATTAATATTCGCTTCTTTAATTAATTCCAAAAATGTTTCTGTTTTGTCACCACCCCCAACGTTGCTTTGGGACTACAAACGAGCGACGAGTTTAACCCTTGCCAAAATTCGAAATTTTCTTTTTTTTTTTATAGGATTTGGAAATCCACCACCTCTAAACGTAAAAACGTTTTTGCGAATGTTGGAAACCCAACTAGTTTTAATGGCTAAATGACCGTTTTTTTTAGGAAAGTGTTCCTTTTCCTCTGTAAAAGAAATGATGCCGAGGAAGGCAGAGGCAGCTATTTCCAGGGTCTTGCTAGGTGAGGAGTGGCGGGGGACCTAATATGAACCCTTGCCAGCTTGCAGGTGTGCTGCACCATTCATGTGGTCATGACTCAGCTTCCTCTAGCGTTTGTCGGAGGGGGGGTAATGTTTGCCCACTCAGCACGGCATGCACAAACACCGCACAGATGCGGTTGCATGTCCCGATAACATCCTTGTGAGCTTGTTTGATGAAGTCGACGCAGAATATTCATCACCCCGAGCAGGCCCTCACATCTTCGTGTGGGGCGCCATGCGACAAACGGCACCGCTTTCATCGATACCTGCAGTCCCGCGTCCCCCGAAACCCGGGGATAATAGCATTGCGCTGGTGTTCATTTGTATTTTGTACAGTACGACATTCAAAGCAAGCCACATCCTATCATGTGGTGGTCTTTTCAGTAACAATGAAAAACACGCTGCGCAAATGTAATTTGAATGATCTTCCCGCAGTTATCACAAAGCAGATCTTCCTGCCCCAAGCCAGCATTCATGAAAGGATACTGCGGAGTCACTTGCCAGTTGACACATGAGGGCATACGGGCTCTGTTGCTAAATTTAAGGTCAGCGCTAGTGAAGGATGCTTTCAGTGGATTTTGACGGTGCCAAACGTGTGGTGTGGCAAGAGCAGGACTCCTCTGAAGCTCCTCAACGCTTAATTTACACCGACAGTCTGGTTCTAATAAAACGGCAAAACTTCATCGCTCATTCGCCTTCATTGTCCTGACAGCAGCAATTGGGAAGAGATTTACACAGCGTCCGGAGCAGTCCGTTGGAGTTTGATGTTTATTGCCACGCTCAAATTGCCGTTTCATTCTTGAATGTTGGAAAACAAAAAAATCAAAATAGACAGCCTGGGAAGCAGAAGAAGGCTATTGCATTATGAATAACTGTAGACTAAACTTTGCCCGTCTCATAGGACGTTTCCCCGCAAATAAACTCCAAACGGGAAGATGTTCTATATTTGCAGCAAGCGAAGCATGAGAATGTTTTACAATCAAACAAACGTCTATAAATTACGCATGAAATTGCATCATAAAAAGAAAAAAACAGCACAGCCAGCGTGTAGAATGTTACAGTGGAATGGAAGTTGAATGGAATTCAAGCAAAAAATGGCAGCGTAGTGCGAGAGTGGTTACTGCGCCCACCTCACGGTCTAGAGCAGGGGTGGGAACACTCGGTCCTCACGGTTTTGGATGTTTCCCTTCTCCAACACAGATGATATATGATCAGCTCATCAGCAAACTCTGCATAAGCTTGGTAACGATCCTGTTGATTTAATCAGCTGCGTCGCAGCAGGGAAACCTCCATCGCCTGCAGGACGCCCTTGAGGACTCAGTTTGCCCGCCACTGGTCTAGAGAGTCTGGGTTCGAAGCTCGGCTCAGGCTTTCCTATGTGGTCTGAAAAATGCGGCTCTGGTGTCATTTATTTATTTGTGTTTGACCACGTGTAATTGAGAGGCTTGGCGATGAAGTGCTGCCTCCATGAGTGAAAACACAATCTGTGCTTTTACTTCTGTCTTTTCATGGGGTCTTTTTAGCAATCAGCCGTTCTAGTTTTTCGTACACCTTGCAGTAGAGGAAGGCAACCCCGTTTCAGCGAGGCCACCTTTGGGTAATTTGACAAAAATAAAAAGTCACGGACATGCAATCAAGACAACCAGGTACTGTTTGTCTCGTATCATCAGATCCATGCAGAGCATTTCTACACCCTCAAACCACATTAGGTTTTCAGACACCCTTCTCGCGGCTACAGATGTTCCATTTAACGCTGGGGTTGACAGACATTGCTGCCACTGCGATGTAACTCGGAGAAAATCGAACCGCTGAAGGCACAGCAGCGGTTAATGTTCGCACCACAGAAGAATTCAGATGAGCTTCATGGGAAGACCACACGGGGTAGAGTTTTTTTTTTTTTTATCTTCATCCTTTGCACAGAAAAAAAGTCTACCAATGAACCCAACAAGGATTAACCTTTAGCTTTAGCATGCTAGTGTTTCTGTGGGGAAACGAGGCAAGGGAGTGTAACGGGAGGTGGGGTAGAGTCCGGGCATCGGGGTCACTAAATCCTACTGGAAGCATACACATAAACAGACCCTGTCACTGACTAGTAAACACTGGCAAATAAATGAAGACCGCTAAAGGATGGTTCTGGCATGTACTTCCTTCCTGTAAGGCTCTGTTTAACTGTAGGCTAAGGAGCAGTTTACACGACAACATTTGGAACTGAAAATGGACGGAAAGGTTGATGTTTTGGCTGTGTGTTGACATGACAGGAGTGTTTTGGAACCTAGAAATGCAAACAGTTGAAAACAGGTCTCAAAATGCTTGGTGTAAATGCTAAAAAGGCAGTCTTCTGTCAAAACTGGACACTCCGTTTCATTTCACAGTTCACTATTCACCAGTGCCTGGACTCGTACTCCAAATCCGCGATCGCTGTTTGTTTACCATCTAACCACTGAATCCTGAATCGATTCTAATGGGTTACTAATTGGACTTTTGCCCCAAAACACGGCATAGTCCCAAAAAATGAAAAATCCTATTTTATCGTAATGGTGAATGATAAATTAAATGCACTTTTACAGTTCTTTAGCTACACCAAATACTGTCCTATGCTCACTAATGAGCCTCATATTTAAAAAAATATATATTTTTTAAATTGTACATTCTAGCTGATGTGCTAACAGCAATGCAGCATCAACCTTTAGTTTAAAGTTCAAGATCCCAATCAACCAAAGCAACCATCCATCCATCCATTTTCTGAACCGCTTATCCTTTTGGACCGATTTTTAATCCAACACCAGAGTATAGTAGCTGCTAGCTAGCGCTTAGCTAACCTGACAATGTTAGTGTCCGCTCCGGCGTGCAAGTGGGCAAACTCCCTTGGTCAGCATGAGAGTGATAACAGGCATTAAGACTTACTTTTAAAGTGTGTTTGAAAATGTTATGTTATATGTTATCAGGGAGGAAGTTGGCTATTTGATGATTCATACTGAGTCCCATTCTCCAGATCCTCGACCAATACCTCTTCCCCCTTCCACAAAGTTGGTTAAGTAATCATTGCATAATCCGGTTAACCAACAAAAACATATTCATGAAAAGAAAACACCTTTACAGATTATTTTACAGAAAGGACAGAGAATACTGAACTGTTGCGTAGTATATAAAACTTACTCATCCACTTCCTGCTTTTTGAGATGCTTTGAAATACAGTATTTGCATGTTCTCTATCCTCACTGTGATTCATAAGATGATTTTCCTCTGAACCCTCAAAAGCCCCCCAAAAAATGGTTGTATTTCCTTGCCGGATATTTATTTAGCTTTCGGCCAAATATTTAGGTGATAGGGTAATTATATTTTATCTTGTTTACATGTCGAGTTTTACTCCAACTCGGCATGATTCATTTTAAACAATCCCCTCTCTGCGTATACATAAGGTAGTCGGCTTGTTTCTCAAGACGTGCGGCCGTAAACAGCATGTCGGCCATGAGATGGAAGACGACGGTGGGACCAAACTTGATGATCCGCCGCCTCTGCGGATTCTGGCACAACTCACATTCAATCCACACGCCACAAAAAACAAAGTCATTTATCTGAGGGTGATTGCGTTAAATGAAGCTAGCGTGGGATGCTATCGTTATGCACTGCATAGCTGGGAAACAGAGTTCCTTCTGAGTGCTACATGATGTTCAATGGTAACTTTTCATTTCCACATCCTTAGAGTGGCTTTACACTCAGGTGGTACAATTTGGATTTCAACCAAATATTGTGTAGAATTTTGGAAAATTGGCTTTTTAATTGTTCGTCAAACAATAATTGGATCTCTTCCATCGAGAGTGAAACTAGACGGGGCTTGCGTTTTTTTTTGTCACTCAACTAGCAGTAGCCGCTTGTCTCGTCGCAAGGCCCCGACTCTGCCCTGGTCATGTGACAAGGCACCGTAGGTTTTCCATCCAATTGTTGAAATTTTTTTAAGCGAATTTACTGAAAATACGCAAAACGGACATGCGACTTACGCCAGTTTCCATCTGTTCTTCATTTTGCGAATATTGAGGTGGTCACAATAGAGATGTGATCCACCAGTAATTTAAAAGAAGAAGAAAAACAGGAAGTGACTGTGCCGTGCGATGACGTCGTAAGAGTTTGCTTTTGTAATTCTTGATAAACCGTAGCGTTTCTTTGCCGTTTTCGTTTACTTTTGTTTTTGACAAAAGCATGTCACGGATATGTGAAGGCCGCTGATAACTGTTTTAAATTGTGAAATAAAATGCTTTAAACATATCTGATAAGTGGAGATTTTCAAAAGGTCATTGTATGATTAAAATGGTAGATGTTGGCGCAATAATTTCCCACAACCTGCAATGCTCTTTTGTTCTTAGATCCGTCAACTTGATAGGATGACTGTTTTTCATTACACTGGAATCCGATCGTCCAAAAACTCTGAAGATGCAATTAGATAATGCATTCCTTTCTTCTTATTTGGGTGTAGGTAAGTACGAGAGGGCCTCGCGCAACAGCAGCACACTTCAACATGTTGTGTACTATTGCCGCCTTATCAGCGCTTGTTTTATTAGCTCCTCCAAAGAGTCTCCCAAGGCAAATTGGACCCAGGAGTGGGCCGGGACTAAAAAGGGAATGACCTCAGAGGGGCGGGATCCCCGAAGGCCGAGCGAGGGGGGGGGTTCCGGAGTTAATGCCGGTGGTCAGGTACGCCCCCCAGTGATCCATGGTTGTTCTTGGCCCAAAGACGGCAGTAAATATTATTTCAAGAAGGGTTCATCACTGAGTGCTGCAGTTGCATGCAACCTCCTTTTCTCTTTGCTTGGCCTTTCACTTCGCAGGATGCACATTAGCTCATTGCAACATGCACTCTACATGACCCAGACAAAGCACACCGCCCAAATTTGACCTTTGAGATAACTCCCTCCCGTATAGCTATGTTAAATTCCTGCCCGTTGAAGAATTTCCTCTTGGAATTTTAAATAGGACACTTCATACCCTCAACCTAAAGATACTTCCAATGCATTTTTTTTTTTTATCCAGTTCGGAGACTTGAGGGAGCTGAATCCATCCCACGCTGGCTGCATGAAGGTTAGCCGTCTGTACTGCGACACTTTCAGCTAAAAGTGAGACGGACATATGGAAATCTGTTCAGGGTGTACCCAGCCCCAGAGTATGGATGTGGAGAAGAAGAAAAAACCTCAGCAAGCAGGCACCTACAGCCACATGAATACACAACAAACTGCATATATATATATATATATATATATATAGTTGTTTTTATTTCCATTCAGATTTTTTATTATTTAATTTTCGAATTATATTTTTTATTTTCATTTTTAAAATATCGGATTTGTCTCACTAGAATCATCCATCCAACCGGTTTGCCTTTGTCCCCAAACCACAATAGCCCTATTGATCATTTTTACAAGTCTCAAGCATATTTGTATGAGCTTTACTAGCAAAGCTTGTCCCTAATCGGCTCTAATCGGGCAGAAAGTACCACCTAACTAACATGTGAGGTCCTGGGTCAGAGGCCTGTCAAACTACCAGCTGCCCCCCCCCACACCTCCCGGGACCTTCGGCTCAGTCCCCGTCTAGTCTTCATTATCAACGTGGGAGCCCAAAGATGGAAATAAATGAAATCCCACGTAAAGTGGCACTAAGGATTGAGTGAGCGTAATCCTCCGTGCTGTTTTGGCTTTGTAATCAACAGCCGCTCTGATGTTTTGCAGTATTGCATTAGAGTACGTGTCAAGGCAGGAAATTATCTTCAAATAAGCCACAAGGAGAAGCAGGAAACCACTTGTCAATGGTGTAAATCAAACAAGAAGAAGACTGTCAAGTGATTTTATAAGTCACACTGCAGTTATTCTGCCCGTACTTCCATTTATAGGCTTCATTGGCCCGAGCCGACTCCCTCGTTTCACTCCTTTTATTTCCACTTCAGGCGCGTTAGAGCGAAGCCAGAAGAAAAACGCGACTTTTGTTCAAAGCAAACGCGGTGTCAAGGTGTTGTGTTTCATCTCCAGTATTTTGGAAAAGCGCTCGCCGCGCTGAGAGCATCCCTCTCCTCTCCGGAGACGCCCTCGTCATCACAAAAGCTGCACCTTCAGCTGGAATCCAAGATGGCTGAGTGCTGATGTAAGGATGTGAGTTCATCTGAAGGAGCATACAAAGGCATTTCTTTCCACTTCCACGACTGAATCTGAGAGCGTGTTTTGTTGGGACTGCATCATACTTCTTCATTTATTCTATGAAATATGTTTAACTGTTTAACGCATTCCCTTTTTCATGACGAATCCTTGAAATGACAATCAAACTTTGACGCCATTTTGACCATGGCCACGTTTCATGGCGTAGGCATAAAAACTTTTGGTGCCGCGTACCTTTCTTGTTTGAGAACATCAAAGCCCTGAAATTCACTCGAAATGTCTACTTCAAACCAAGGTCAACAAAGTCAATGAAAACTTGAAGAAAAAAACAAAAATTGAAAGAATGTGTGTTGACGAAATTATTTTTGTTCAACACTAAATTCCAACTGTCGTACTTTGACTAACTCAATTTTCCTTAAAGCGTCCCAGCTTCCATTTAGTCCGACTTGTCTTTTGCGAGCGCTGAGAATCTTTCTTTTCCGTCTTGGCCTCTTTGATAAGTTGTGTGTTTGTACAGCTTGAAAACATTCCGATGATAATCAACTGTGTTCCACCTCGCAGTCTCAGTCATGTTTTCTCACTTCTGGCCCGACTGCATTTTAATCCTCATATGGTCTTTATTCCAGCGGCTGAACACTCTCGCAGGCACCTGTTTGGTGAAAAATGAGGCCCGGGCCTTTCAGAAGCCGCTTTGTACTCGCTTTCTGATAGAAACCAGTCGGTGGATGTCACGCTCCACGCCGTCTCGTTCGCAGCCTACGAGAGAGGTCACCGTTGTGCTGCTGAGCAGATACCGAACCGCAGACCTTGACCCGATCAAAGAGGGTTCTGGCTTGTTTGATGACGGTGGTCACTGAGGGATTCAAGCGGAGCACCGGGAGAGGTTAAGCTGCCCTTAAAGACACGTACGCGCCGCTCGGGCTTTTGTTGGTTTTGTTAGCAGTTGTTTGCGTCACTTCTGGGAGGACCGCCAAAGACACAGTCCAGCCCGCAGCCCCCCGGGGGGTGGGGGGGTGGGGGGGTCACAGGTTTGCGGCGGGGCAGCGCTAAGCCTGGCCTCGAAAGCCAGGGAAAAAGGTGCTGAAAGAGGAGCTAAATAAACAAGGCAGTGGCAATAAACAGCGGCGGGAGATGGTGCCGAGGACACAAAGAAGATGGAAGTGATGTTTTTCCAGGATTGACATGGCGAGATGGGGGTCATTAACCTTTTCACTAGGCTTAAAAAAGCAGGTTTATTTTCTGAGGGCCCGTGCAATCCTTTTGGACTGAAACTGAAAAAGCACTGACTGAGTTTTTGGAAGATGAAGATGGACAAGAGTAGATCCAATTTTGTTCTTGATGGACGGGAGAACAATTGTCAAGCTTCCAAAAACAAGACCAGTTCTCATTTTAAAACAAATTTATTATTTACATTTAGGCAATTAACCACTCTAATAGTTAAGGCTGCAAACCTCACTTGATAAATCTCACTCACACTCAGCATCACGACGGTCCCGCCCCTTTTTTTCACGGTCTGAAAAGTGTTGATGTCCCGTCTCTCGTGGATGCTTGTGAACGACCGCAGCCATTAAGCGATTACGATATGGCCACCGCCACGTTTATTTTTGCGCTCCGCTATTCCTCTGTTACCTCTTAAATCTTTCTGTTGCTGCCATTTGTATTCATTTAGAGGGTGCGATCTCCCGTTGTAAAAACAAGAATTTCGCTACTTGTCTTCAAATATAAAAATGGTGCGTTGCGAAAAGGAGGCGATGAGTGAATTTGCTTAACCGGAGAGAGGAAGGCGAAGTGAAGCCAAAGATTGAAGAAGAAGAAGAAAAAAAAGAGAAATCTTTGAGCTAGTTTCCTGTGAGGCCCGAGCCTTCCAGCAGCTCCTTCAGCAACAAGTCGACAATGTTTTCCTTCCCTTTAACAGATTACATCAGCACCGCCAAGAAGTCAAACACTCGTACCTTCCAACAAAAAAAAAGTGCGGAAAGGAATACCAAAGGAGGCATTTGTAATCTGACGGCGTATTAGGGTCACATATAAATATATATTTTTTAGAGGGTGGGGGTAATATTCCAAGAAAAAACTCGCAAATTGGCCACTTCGTAAAGTGGCCAATTTGCGAGAGAAAAAAAACTTTGCAAGCTTATAAAGTGGCAGATTTGCGACTTTATAAAGTGGCAGATCTGCGAGAAAAAAACTCGGAAATTTACGAGAAATGCACGTAGCAAAGCTATAGTCTAATGTGAGAATTTGTTGGTAGTTAATGGTGGTTTTACAAAATGAAAAGGCAGGATGCAGATGGATTCATTCTTAATTTAAACTTCACTCGTTATACACGCCAGCTAGAGCGACAACACTTCCTGATCAGCTGACTAACACTAACCAATTAGAAGCTAGCATACTTTAAGTAAATGCAAGTGAATGACGGAGAACAGCAGATTCGACACATCAATTTAGCTACTTGTACAAAAAAAATACCAAAATGTATGAATACGTATATAATTCTGGAAACATAAATGTACAAGTAAATATACATTTTAATAAATTAACTTAAATGCTTGATCCTAAGGTTGTGGAGCTTGCTTTCCGTAGCCAACGCTTTAAAGAGCGAATGCTTAACATGATGTGGTTAAAGCCATTACTATCTCCTTATTTGAAAACCCGACCGAAAAGTATTGGAACAAACATTCGAGTTGTACGCTACGTGTATTTCTCGTAAGTTTCGGAGTTTTTTTCTCGCAAATCTGCCACTTTATAAACTCAAAAATGTATGCTTTTTTTCTTGCAAATTTGCAAGTTTTTTTTCTCTGAATATTGCCACTCTAAAAAAATATATATATATATATACGTGGCCCTAATACGCTGTCATAATTGTAAAGATGTTTTCATTGGAGGGGGAAAAAATGACTGGATTCGAAATTGTCGATTGTGCTAAACCGCCGAGACCACATACAAAGCCAGCAAACATTTGCGCTAAAGAATGCCAATGTGGGCTAATGAGGGATTAGATGTGGCTTTTCCGTAAGAAACCCCAGGCTGTTTTGCGACGCTAATATAGCGCTGGAGGAGAAAAATGGCACAAAGAAAACATATTGTAAATCCCCCCCAAAAAAAAGCCAATGGGAAGAAACGGGGCACTGTGGATTATTGGCGAGTCATGGGATTGCTCAAAGTGCACCAGCAGTAGAACTTAAGCTCATTTGATGGGTTCACCATTCACATGTCACATGACGCTTTCTTGGGGGGGCAAAGAGGCTGTGTGTGCGCGTATAAGCAGATCAAGCGCTCTTCAAAGGGATTAGTCATCATTTTCGGCGGGCAAAGGCTCCAAAAGTCGGACCAGAAAGAACATCAGGTACACAGCACAGGCTCAAATGTCAAATAGCGTGGCACATAAAAAGTCATTTATGCAGACAATATGCTAATGAGCTGCACTGCTTTTACCAAGTAATACGAGCCTTGATCTTTACATGCGTCAATTGGTAGTCAAACGCAGCACATTCTCATTTTTGCTTGTATTGCACACACTGAAGACGCTAGCAGAGATTCAATCTGTGATCAATAAATAATGAGCGAAGCATTTACAACCCCCCTAAAAAAAATCTCCATCTTGTGGTGCTGCATACGGTCGACGGCTTCATTAAAGTATTTGATGAATAATTTCTTGTTCTTGTTTATTCTGTGAAAGTATTAGTAAGAAGAGTTATTTTAACTCTTTGACTACCAGACGTTTTCAGAAAAGGGATGCCGTGGGTGCCAGCCGATTTAAGCATTTTGACTGATCTTTCAAGGTCCACAGAAAATTATGTGTTTGGACTATGGAAACACACATACTACCAAATGAAAGATTGGACTCTCATCTTTCATCAGAAAAAAAAAAGTTTGTTTCTACCTTATTCCGTTTTTCAGTAATCAACAATAGAAAATGGTTAGTTTCACCTCTGTTTTGAAACAAACGTCTTTTAACGTCTTTGGCACTCCATAGGATTTTACTAAACGTTATTTAACGTTTTTGGCAGTCAAAGAGTTAACTTTTGAATATTAAATAGAAATAGTTGAATGAGAAAGTATTTCCATTCAATATAAAATGTTCATGTATTTGCATACATCTATTACTGCTTTATTTTTCTTTTATTTGTTCTTGCACCTTTATTTCCTGTATCAGTTTTGCGGCTGACAAAGTGATCTCCATCTTTCTATCAAGAAATTGCTCCAATAAAGCCTTGCGAAATGAAGACCCTTTTAAGTTTGACATCAACAGTGGCGCGTTCAGTATAATGGAACATCCTTTTATGTAGCCAGATATATGTTGATGCATTTTGTAGCCGCCGCCAACGCCGCCGTCCTCTTGTGCCACAAAATGAGATGACTTTTCCTTTTGGGCCCATTAGGCAATTACCCGGGGGAACAGTTATTTGGCTGCCAAATATTCGCTTTGGGGATCAAAGTCTCTTTTTTGTGTGTGCTGCACACACGGGTGGCCCGCGGTGAAGGACTTAAAGGACTGCAACTGAAGAACACCAAGGAAAAAATAATAATAATAATTCTATTAGATAAAGCTGAGGATTGAATAAATGAAGCGCCTCACCTCAGTTCAACATATTTTGCTGGGCAGCAAAATGTGATTTCATGCTTTGTTTTGAACGCACTTTGAGTACACTGCAGCTTGTTTGAACAAAAAAAAAAAAAGCCAAATGCACGGATGTACTTTCAGTCATTCACTAGGTCACGCCCCCCTTAAATCAAACTGTACTACTGTGCGTGGGCTTGTCAATTATGTTTCATAAATTCAGTATAAAGTAAACTCCCATACTACTTCACAGATTTTTTTTTTGTCCAGTCATAACTCCATTTTGTTTATTTTGGGTGTAATTCCCCTGCTGACCACTAGATGGCATCGTAAACTTGAAAGATGAAGAGCAAAAACAGGAAATATTTCAAGCTCAACCTCATTTTTGATGAAGAGAAAGATAATTATTGAATGTGTCAGTCCTCTCTCATGGCCGCTGTTTGAAGGGCAACAGTTTACTGTATTTCTTTTACATTCTCTTTAATTGTGTTTCTGTATTTCGATTTGACAATGTATTGCTATTTTTCTCAATTAGAAACATGCGAGTTAAGGATGTGACGGAGACGACCTGGGGCCTGAGGCCTTCCTTCATGTTTACGAGGTGCCTTTGAAACGTGATGATGTCACGCAGCGGCTGTGAAAACACGCCGACTGACTGGCAAGCCCGCTCCAGTTAGTTTCATGACAATGTTAACCATGTTAACGAGGGGAGGATTGCGAGGCTTGTGAGTTGTTTGGTAAACACATTTAAAAGTCGTCTAACTCAATTGAAATTCTGACGACGCTTGAGATTTGACCTTTGTTCACCAAGATCGTTGTTGTCACTGGCTGGTAAATTTCCATCATATCCGCATCATGACTCATTACTACGGTTTTCTTTGTCCTGATACATTTTTGTTGTTATTTTGAAAATCTCAACATTTCATTGACTTATGTAAGGATTTGAAACCCTAACCTTACCGTAGACCCTAATCAAACAGGATTGGAACTCTAATCTGAAGTCTGAACCATTGTTTGAAGAACCAACCAAGGCTTGAAACCCAAATTGAAACCCTAACCATTATTTGAAACCGTAACCCAGGCTTTAAAAGTTCAACACCGAGCTCTGGCATGAAACTAACACAGTCATGAAACCTTAAATTTGAAACCCTAACTCAGGTTTGAAACCTCAATACAAAACCATAACACGATCTTCAAACCCTAATGAGAGACCCAACCTCGATTTAAACCCTAATCCAAAATTCTAACGTGTTCAATCTCGAACTTTAACATGAATCTCTAATTGAATACCCTAATCCCTGTTAGACAACTTTGCTTAAAACCTTAAACCAGGATTAAAACCCTAACCATGTCTTTCTTCTTATAATGACAGCTGACTACTTGCACTTTGCAGTCTTTTTGACCGTGTCCATCCAGTCTGGGATCTGCTGCTATTATCTGAACTTTGCATCTCAGATAAAATAGGACGACGGCTTTGATTGGGGCGTAATTGTTTCCAGAAAAGAAGAATGTGACGTTGCGCTCTCACAAGTGCCTGGCGAGCTCGTCACGTCCACACGCCTCCTCACTGGAAACTTGAAGGCGGGACAAGGAAGGACGGCGTCATGTTAGCCGCGGCTGCACTTTCACTTCCACCCGACTGCAAACCCAACATTATGTTGAAACTCTCATCTGAAACTCTAACCCTGGATTAAAACCTCAAAACCTAGAGTTACGATCCCCATGCCTTAGTTTGAACCACTACCTAGCCTTAGTATAAAACCTTAATTTGAAACCCTAGCTTTGATTTAAAAACCATCATGAATGCCTTCATGTTTTTTACAATCACGATTAAAATCACCTAAAATAAAATCATCTGACTTCTTTCATGGACGACTTCAGAAATCAGAATATTTACTGTGAAGAGGCTGAAATTTCAAGGATTTGGACAACAATTTTAAGCTTGACAATCGCTCTGGTCTAAATGATCCATCCATTTTCTTAACCGCTTGTCCTTACAAGGGTCGCGGGGGTTTGCTGGAGCCTATCCCAGCTGGTTTCGGGCAGTAGCCGGGGTGCACCCTGAACTAGTTGCCAGCCAATCGCAAACTGCAAAATGGCTTAGTAATTGATTAGTAGTCGTTGAATTAATTAATTTCTGCACTTGGACTTAAAACCCACATTTGAAACCATTTCAAACCCCTATCCCTAAATTTTAACCCCTTACCACGAAACTGTCACATACTCAAGGCTAAGGTAACAGGCTCAAAAATCAAACGCTGATCTTAGCGAGAAAACAAACGCGGAAGGCCTGCCGCACTTTACGAAATCTCGTTAGGGATTTGCTTGATCGGCGAGGACTTTGTCACCAGGCAGACAATGGCTTCTCTCTTCGCCGCCGCCTTGTTTTCATTCATTAGGTAACGTCGCGCTCAAGCGCTAATCCAATCACATGCCGGCCTTTCTCACGCTTCCCGGCTGACTTTTGGTGCACCCGCTGCCCGGCAATGATGCTGCACAGGCCCACATTACCAAATCAGATCATTGCAAATAGATGACACTGAAAATACACACAAACACACATTGCATGCACTCAAAAAAACGCAACAGTTTCTTGATTAGTCTTTCTAAGTTGTGGCAACTTATTTGAATGGCGTTGAACCAACAAACAATATTACTTTGGATGAAATAGCTTTTCCTCTTCATTAATATTATCAAGTACTGCTTACTTAATATCTGTTGTCATAAGGACACATTTTTAAGTTGGCAACTCCGAAAAATATGTTACGACAACTGACTTTTCCACTTTGAAGTAGGCTGACCAACATTAGCATTGACGTATATGCTAGGCTACTTTAGCTTCTTGTCCTCCCACTTGGAAGTAGGCTGAGCTACATTAGCGTTGACGTATATGCTAGGCTACTTTAGCTTTGACGTATATGCTAGGCTACTTTAGCTTCTTGTCTTTCCACTTTGAAGTAGGCTGAGCTACTTTGGCTTTGACGTATATGCTAGGCTACTTTAGCTTCTTGTCTTAATTATGAGTGATGTCGGTTACACTTTGTCACGTAACTGTAGTAATCATTAAGTCACTACGCAAATACAAACAGTATTTAAACGTGTATTTATGTATTAAATCAAGTGGTGTTAACAGATCCTCCGAGTTAGTTTTTAGAGTGTATGAATTTAAGAGCTTGAGAGATTGTGCCTTTGAATGACGTTGCGTCTTGGCTAATTATCAACCTAGTTGATTTGTGAAGACATCTCATTATTAAACCCATAAATCAAAATGAAACGGATCTGAACACCCGACGTCCTTGTTGAGCCGCCTTCCGCAACGGTTCCTGCTAAGCCGGACTTCTCGGCATCCCATTAGCTGGACCGGTTGGCCGTTCTGTCCTGACCAACAAAAAGTCTTTGATAGACGCCATCGCTGTCCGTCAAAGGCTCCCCAAAAGCTCCTCGGGTTTCACCGAATCACGTCTGATTTTGAAAGACATTAATTCCCCTTAAAGAGACGCACGTTTCCCCTTGCATCCAAAGCAGAAAAAGGAATGTGTAACAATTATTGATATTTGAGTCGCGGAGCGGGTGGAAGCGGCCCAGACGTCACATCACATTAGAGCCGAAGACTCATTTGCTCTTACAAATTAGCACGCGCGTTTGCAAAGTGAACACTCCACACGCTTTATTGTCTTCCAAACTTGACTGTGTCCTCTCTGCTGACTTTTTTTTTTTTCACAGTTTGAAGCCAGTCCGTCCGTTTCAGTGCTTTTGGCGGGCCGGCACACCGAACGAAGCGCTCCGGCAAGTTCACGCGCCCCCTGAGACCCCCGCGGCCACGGGCCTCTTTGGGCTAATGGATGAAACAGATCGCGGCAGGGCCGAGATGAAAGCGGAGCTGCGAAAAGGAGGGAGACTTTTTTTGGGGGGGGGAGACACTGTGTCCGCTTTGTTTTTTTTTCTCTTTTGTCCATATGGAGAAACATTGATGACAATTCCTGGAGCAGTTTCAAATAGCTTTGTTTGACTTTGGACTGCTGATCCTTGGCCTTTAACCACCCTAATGGTCCGAGATTGGGCCAAATTGCACACTAGGGGTGGAATGCCATGTATAGTATTTTGGGTTTAAGGTCATGGTCCTGTCCACATTCGGCTAAGTAAGGGAAGAAAATTGTTAGCCTAACAGCATCATTAAAAGTCATTTTCAAATGTTTTTGAAAAATAAGGGAACAATTCAACAATCAAGAACATTTGGATGTTTTATTAATATTGTGACAGTAAGTTAAAACTGAAGGAAAATAGAACTCATGGAAATTGGAGATAGGTCTTTTCCCCTGGACAATATCTTGATTATTATTACTTGGTAGCACTTCCTATGATTGCATCTGAAAAAACATACTTCGAAAATGTGATTTTCACTTGTTTATATTTTTGAGATAAAATTTTGGAAAAGTCCATTCGTGAAGACCTTCCTTCTTCAGTTACATTTCGTGGATGTTTTTTTTCTTTCTCAAATGTATCGATTATTCCTTATGATTGTTGAAGTATCGCCATCGTTGTGATTTCTGCGTAACTTCCTACCCTAATATTTACTGCAACCTAATCGCAGAAAGTTCCATTTTCCCCGTAGTCAGTGACCGCCAACCGATCAATCATCTGGACTCAAGTCCGCCTCAGATCGCGCGGGTGACGACGGATGCGTTTGTTTTCAATCAGAGGGAACAACTGCGGGATTACGCCAAGAGGCCTCAGAGGGATCCCAGCGACAGCCGTATTTTCACAACTGTCGTCTGCAGATTAACGCGGATGACGGACGACAAGCGGGTGGCGACGCCGCCCGGGCCGAACCCGACCGAGTCAGCGACTGCTGGAAGCGGCCCAGCGTGGGCCGAGCCGAGCCAGGATAACGTGGGAACGAGCGGACCTTCGCCTCGGCACCAGACGTCTTCTCATTCACGGTCGCTACGAGGGGCGCATTCTTCAGCTTGACATGCGGTGGAGTCGGTGCCCGGGCGAGGAATGCGGGACGCCCCTGTCTATTGTTGCTGGCAAATTAGGCAGGCTAATTCGCTGCTGGTGATGCATTGCCATCCAGCCAAAATCTCAAGTTTATTATTGCAGGCAAACTCTTCATTTTAGCACAATTCCAACAAAGTCAAGGAACATAAATAAAGATTTGGGATCACATCATTCACTCATTTCCTTTATATCCAATAAAATGGATAAAATATTTATTCTTTAAAAGAACGCAAATAATAATCACAAATTAGGATTTAAACAAAATATATGCGTGATGTACTTTTTTTGGGTTATTAGATACAAGTGTAGAAATGTATTTATTTGGTTAACCGTACTAAAAATAGGATCATTTAATTTATTTTATTTATGTGTTTAATTTATTGGAAATGTTTCTTTGTTTTGGGGATTTAAAAATGCTCTGTGTTTGTTTTACCAACATCCAATGTGGTTTGCATAAGGTAATATAATCTAATATATGAGATATGACATTGGGGGCCAAAAAAACGGTATCGGAACAACACTAATATCATATATGATATAATATAATGTAATGTAATGTTTTGTGACAAATTTTTGACAAATACTTGAATGTGGGTCATCTTCTGTCTCATTAGGCAGACTCATTTACTTTTGCTGATTGCCATCCAGGAAAGTTTATTATTATAACCAGATTCTTAATTGCATCACAATTCCAATAACCTGAAACAAAACTTGAATGATGGCTGGGATTGTGGAATCCAGGGCGGTGAAACATTAAAAAGGACAAGAACATATAAATAAATGATGGCGTGGTGCGCGAGCACAGGTGCTAAAGTACATCCGCTGTTAGCTTGGGTAAACGAACCACCTTGGGTGTGCAGAGTGGACCCGCTGCATCCTGCAGGTAAAGATAATAAACCTCCCCGCAGCTCACTGTTGGTTTTTTTAAGGCCGAAAGTGAAGCTGATTTGCTGCCACAGACTTGCTTCCAAATACCTTCTCATGTGTACTTCATACACGTACAGCAAATGAGAAAATTCCATCACAATTTTCAGGAAAAATCCCTATTAGATGATTCAAATAACGTAAAATGCTGAACGTCTACGCTCAGTTTCATGTTTGAGTTTTGAATGTGAAGAACATGAAAAACAGAAAAATTTGCAATTGTGATGCGTATTCTGCTCACGACCGGTATTAGGGAATAATCATGACTAGTCACATCTCAGTTCTTGTTGTTCAGTATAATATGGCAGCGATTCTAAGGAACTTTCACTTTACGTTGATTATGGCGGCGCCATATGGACAAAAGTGGTATTGTTATGCCTGAAGGAAGACCACATTTCCCATGAGGACAAGCACGTTGTGTCATCTTTTTAGCACACGCCAGTGAGTGAAAGTCCGGCCAAATGTTGATCCTTGACTGTCCTTTTATCTGATGATTTTCTGATATTTCTTTTGGTAGGTTCCATGTTTTTATAGTAGTAAAACGGAATATTCTGTGGACCTTGCAAAATCAGTCCAAATCCAGTAAGACAGCCGGCCGGGAGCGAAGGGGGTTGCTTCAGTGAAAATAGCTGGGAGTGAATGTGTTAAAGAAGACAAATTTGTGTGGGGGAGAAAAAAAAACATTTATAAGTATTTTAATGCATATATAAACTCAAAAGTGGGCACAGGCAACAAATGCTATTTTTCAATGTCATCTAAATCCATCTTTTAATTAGTCTTAATATGATACACAATCGATTAGCAGGTTGTATTTTACATTTTATTTTATTGTAAATTTTACTTCCTCGGTACACAAAATGTCACCAATATTGTTAAATGCGCCCTTACATCGTTTCTTTCTTTGCAAATATAACACACGTACTGTATTCCCAACTACCATTTCAAATGTTTCCTAAACACACACACACAATTTAGTTCACCTGGATTAGCGATAAGTGTTGGAACACGATGAGAAACAAATGAACTAGAATGTGGACAAACCCCCGAGGCTCGGCCTCACTGGCACTCACACGGGCCAATCTTAGAAAAATATTGTTGCGCAGTCTCGCCAGAACTCTGAACACTTCTGGACTAACTCAATGTGACACTTAGCTCGAAGGGAAGAAAAAAAACAACAGCACACAAAACGCCAATATCCCAGAACAGGAGGCGATAGCGCTTACATCCCAGAGGAGTTTGGCGCCACAAACAAGAAAAGAACCAGGATGCAGGAAGTGCAGGACTTGATCACCACGGATTGGGACACCTCGGCCGAGTTAACGACGGCGAATGGTGGACCTGCTGCCTGTTTTATTTTTGTCCATATGTTGCCATGTTCTGAAGGACAGTTCAACTCCGGTTGAAGAAAATTTGAATTATTTTTTAAATTACACCTATGAATATTATGTTTGGACGTTTTGAAAAGAACTGAACATCTTTTTTTGAATACTATATTGTTGTTGGGTAAAATGTTTATTTTCATAGCTAAAACAATACCAAATTTATGTTTAAAATATTTTAACAGGATTTATGATCAGTATAGTTTAGAAAAGATAATAACAAACTTTCTGAGCAAAATAGGAAGCTTAACAGAGATAGAAATATAATTTAGGATAGATGTGGTTTTCAATATTACACTTTAATGTTTGATGAGATTTTATGTTATGTTTGTTTATTTACTTATTTATTTTTGTGTGTGTTTATTGTATTCTGTTTAAATGCTGTTTTACGTTGTCATGTTTTGGGGTTGAGGACTACGATAAAGATGTTTAAAGAATGATGACAACAATGATGACAATGTTTGTGTGAATGTTCAAATGTTAAGTTGTGTGCGGACACACAAATTTACAACTTATCCAATATAAAATTATTCACAGAACATACATTACTCAATATATGATGAAGAAAATGGGACTCTCAGACTCCGACATTTGTCTCCAATGCTTACAAAACACTACAGACACTTATGTTCATGCTTTATGGTTATGTACTCCGGTTATGTATTTCTGGACTAAAGTCTTAGAAAAACTTTCCGCTATTTTGGACTGTAGGATACCTTTATCTCCAAACTTGTGTTTGCTAGGTGACCTAACAACAACTGACTTACCACATAAACAATTTCAATCTACACTTGTAGCCCTTACTATCGCTAAAAAAACAATTCTTGTTAACTGGAAAAATAAACAAACTCTGAATATCGACCAATGGTCTAACCTCCTCATAAATCACATTTGAATGGAAAAAATATCTGCCTCAAATAAAAACCAAATATCAAAATTTATAGAAACATGGTCTACGTATATAGAATTTTTTAACCTAATTCTGGTTACTTAATTCTGTCTGTTAGCGAGAGCCACTACATCGTGATAACTTACATTGATGTTTCTGCATTTGGCAATTTATTATTATATTATATTATTAGTATGGGATTTTTTTTTAATGGGCTTTAGGTGAACTGATGAATACACACACACTCGCACGCATGCACGCACACACACACGCACATACACATACAAAAAAAAAAAAAAATATATATATATATGTGTGTATATGTATATATATTCAAAAATAATAATAATAATAAAATAAAAAAACATTTATTAATTTTTTTTTAATTTATTTTTTTTTAAAAAGGAGAGCAATGATGATGTCAAATCGAATGAACAATACTGGGCTCTCCTGGAAAAAAAAAAAAAAAAAAAGTTGTGTGCGGACGTTGTTTTAAGTCGGTTTGTCTCTGAATAAATGGGGGGGTGGGGGGGTTGTGTGTAGACTTGGAAAAAAAACAACGGCCAATATTTTAAAACAGCTGTTTTCAGTGTGGATCGGATTAAAACCTTACTTTGTCATCGTATTTAATCATGAACCGTGCAAAAGGGGATGCAGCTTTTCGGGTTTTTCTCTTCGTCAGACTCAGGAAGGATCAGCTAAGCAAACAATGAGTGATCAAGATGCGTGGAAGTGCGTTGGGCTGTCTTGCGCATGCTAATGAAGGCTGGTCTCTGGAGGGGGGCCGAGGAGATACAAGGGGCTCCGATGAGTGTGCGCAGCCATAACAACACATATTTTGCAGGGCCAGATGAGAAGCAGCTGCTCGCAAGGCGTCTGGCTTCACTTCATCCAGGTCAAAACGGACGCAAATTGAAGGCAAAAAGGAAGTCGGTTCATTTCACCCAGCAAATGAAAAGATGAACATTAACGGCATGGCACTTATTTGACCACAGCACTATAATTTTGATGTTGTTCAGTTCAGGTAAAATGGCTGCTATATGTTTTTTTGTTCTTGTTTAGAATTCATAACAATAGATTCAGATGACTTTATAGATCCCTTAAAGGGCAGTTTTTTTCTCTCGCAAATTTGCCACTATATAAATTCGCAAATTTAAGTTTTTTTTTCTTTGAATATTGCCCAATGCCCTCTAAAAATGAATTAATAAATTAGACGTGGCCCTAATATGCCGTTGTAGATATTAGACCCCCAACCCTTGATGTTCTATTGTTTGGAGCCCATTTCATGACATCAAATGTTATTTTCTATATTTCCATAATAGGAAATAGGCCTTTTTGATTGGTTGCCCAGTTCCGGTGGCCCAGTTAGAACTGGTACTGGCCCCATACACAAGTATTCATGATAGGATTGTTTCAATGATTAGTTCATAATTAGCATCTTTACACTATATTATTTAACCCTTAAAAATATATAGTTTTACGTAGTTACTTTTTGTTTTTAAATTGTGTTTTGTTTATTATTATTTTCTATTTTTTTGTTAGTTTATGCATTTTAAATATTTTTTTTGTTTATTATTTTTTCTATTTTGGGGGATGGGCAATACAATAATGAAATATTATATTAGTATAAAATAAAATATTTGGCGTAAGAAGCAAAATGTGTTGATTTTGTCATATTTGTTTGTAAATTTGTAATGGTACTGCCAAGGTACTGGCCCAGGGCCATCGGACCACCTTTTAAGTCGGAGCCTGCATAATAAACACTGGCAAACGCCAAGAGTTGTCTTTTTGTTGTTATGTCTTGCTTCTTTTGATCCTAATTCTGACATGGAATCTTGACGCTAATATTTTCTATGTTAGCGCAATAAACACTGTGAAATACCAAGAATTGTCTTGTAATTTCATCCCATGCAACTTCTATGGCCTGGCATCCACTGCATTCAAATCAAATTCACTTGACTAAATCCCTCCAGTCAACGTGAGTCAAGTTCCTCATTTGAACTTGGTGGAATGCGGTCCACTTATGCTATTCTCATATTTGCCTCAAAACGCGTTCAGGTCATGCGAAATCCAATATTTCAATTTGTTGGATTGGATAAAAAAAAAAAAATGGTGCTTGCGGTCAAACTTTCCACGATCAGACTTTCCTATCTTTGTCAGGGAACGGCCACTCGACCCGGCAGCTGTCCACAGGGGACATTCAATAATGTTGAACGCCGCCTTTCCAGCAGCTGTCTCTATATGATCCATTTCTACAATAGGCCACAAGGCAAGACGACATCATTCACTGCGGGGTTTTTTTTTCTTCATTTTTTTTCAGCTTGGCCTCATTTAAAGTGGCTTTACGTGGACACCTCTCATTTCCTGCGCGGGGCAGACATCCTGCGTCTCGTAATCCCTCGACGCAGCGCTCCCTCGACCTTGGCGTGGACTGAGCGCTCGGGGCTGCGTGTTCCCCGGGCCGGCTTTTTGCGCACTTTAAAAGAGACTGTTAATATTACATTTGATCCCAGGTTTTACTCCTCAAAGTGCAGCGGATATGATTCGTCTTAGGGGCGAGCGGGGGTGACGGCTGAAGGCCGTCCTGTCCTGCCGTGACCCGCCGTTGTCATCTGTCTCCAACAGCATGGAACCAATTAAGCTCTGCCATGCCATGACTTAAAGACAAACTCATTGAAAAGATCAGAATAATAATAATAATAATAATAATAAGGAAATACGGTGCGCCTTGTGGACAAGACACATATGGTCGGCCTGTGATCGCTTGGAACTGCGTTCAGGATGCACGTAGTGTCATTGTTTGTGTCGGAACGGCCGTCGTCTGTTGCTAGTTTGACAGATTAGCAGTCAACATTGAAGTTCTCTTTTAAGATGGTTTCATGGCTTCGAAAGAACCGCCTCATCAGTCAAGCAATGATGGTGGGACTCTTTCCTTTGCATTTACAGTACTTCAAAAGTGATTGAAAGTGATTGAAATGGCAAAAGTTTGTTTTGGCAATATTTGTGCTGAACTCAATTTGCGTTAATTTTGTCAACGAAAACCAAACAAAAATAATTTTGTCAACACACATTTTTGTCCATCAAAAATGGACTAAATAAAAGCGGGATGAGGTTGACTATGTTTAAATCTAACAAGCGTGACTGAAACTGGACTAAAACTTAGACAAAATTTTAAAATGTCGGATAAAATTAACACTACTTCATGGTGCAGATGGCCAATGACCCGAAGCATGCTGCGAAAGCAAACAACCAGTTTTTAAAGGCAAAGAACTGAGATGTCATGAAATGGCCCAAGTTGATCACTTGCTGGAGATAAAACTGAAGGGAAAATGTCCCAAGCAACAACTGAAGACAATTGCAGCAGAGGCCCGGGATGAAATCCAAAGCCAGATGTCCATGCGTTCCAGACTTCAGGCTATAATTGACTGCAAAGCATTTGCAAGAGCTGGATGACGAGATAAGAATCTGCCCAGACATATTCAAGTCGAAAGGTAAGCAGAGCTGCAGAGACTTTTGAGGGATGCACGGATTAAAAATGCGATCTTCTGATATGCAACATATACTTGATCGCTTGTTGACATGGTGGTGCGTGGGAGGAATCTGTCTTAAGCGGGTCTGCTACCCTAATTGACAAGTAGTAGTTTCTTGGCCCATGACTCAACATCTGCCATTTTCAAGCGCTGGCTTTGATTGTGAGCCCTTACTACTGGAGATAGCAACGCCCCCTCAAAACATTCTCGTTTCAGCGA